>NC_143158.1:13531950-13682506 GCF_041381405.1 Jatropha curcas | reverse complement strand
CCCGGCGGCCGGCGCCGCCGTTGCCGGTGTGGACACCGTGCTTTGCTCCGGGGGCCTTTTTGGGAGTTCCCGACCTCCGAAAAATATTCCGGGACCTGTTCCGCGATCCTCGCGATATTCCGGACGTTTTAAGTACCATATTGACATATTTTCGGTGAACTTCCAAAATAGCCTCCGGTCCGGCCGGACTGTTTGCAGTCCGGGAAAACAGGCCTTCTGAGCCTCAAAATTTGGGTATTCACACCCATATACAAGTTCAAAGGAAGAAGCTCCATTTACTGACTTGAAGGTAGTGCGATGCCCCTAGAGCGCGAAAGGAAGTTTCTCGGCCCAGCTTCTGTACCTTTCGCACATCTTTGATAGGATTCTTTCAATCTCCTTATTCGCAGCTTCTACTACACCATTAGCCTGAGGGCGATAAGGAGAAGAGTGGTGATGCTCAACCTTGTACCTATAAAGCAACTGACTAACATCTGCTTGAAAATGAGAACCATTATCTGTAACTATACGATGGGGAACACCAGAGCGACAGAAAATGTTCTGTTCAATGAATCTAGCCACATGCTTAGCGGTCAAAGTCTTGTAGGATTGAGCCTCTATCCACCTAGAAAAGTAGTCCACTGCAACCAATATATACTGATGGCCATTCGATGCTGCTGGCGTGATTTTTTCGATAATATCTATGCCCCATGCAGAAAAAGGCTAAGAGGGAGCTGTCGGATGGAGTTCAGCAGCAGGTAAGTGGCTTTTATTATCATGATATTGGCAGGCTTTGCAATGACGCACATAATGAACACAGTCACCTTCCATCTGCATCCAAAAACAACCTTGCCTCATGATTTTTCTGGCTAAGCTCATTCCACTTAAATGAGTACCGCAAACTCCCTCATGGACTTTCTTCATTATTTCTTCGCCCTCCTTCTTGCTCACGCATCTTAGCAACATTCCGTCCCAAGCTCTTCTATAAAGTTCACCATCAGCCAGGACATAATTCAGCGCCATTTTTCTGAGAACTGAACGGTCTTCTTTTGTCGCATCATCAGAAAAGGTTTCGTCTTTCATATACCGCAGGATATCCGTAAACTAGGGTTCTTCCTCCGACTCCACCTGATTCACAAAATGTTCTTCATAGCACGGGATATTGGCTGCGGTAATGATAAACGGCTTCTTTGGTTCTTTGCTCAAATCCTGCCAAGCCGATGCTAAATTTTCCAAGGCATCCGGAATTCTGTTATAGGTTCTTCCTATGTGAGTGAAGGTGATCTTGTCGAAGAGTGCTGCCTTCTTCAACAAGTACTCAACATAGAGCTTCAATCTCTCTTCTTCTACTTTCCATCTCTGGTTGGAATGTTCGATAACCAATAACGAATCTCCTATCACCTCGACTTCCTTAGCACCTAATGCAAGAAAAGCTTCCATTCCCATGATGCATGCTTCATATTCAGCCATATTGTTAGTGACCGGGAACAACAATCTTTTGCACATTGTTGTGACCTTGCCATTAGGTGCTTCTATTACAATACCAGCTCCGGCTCCATTTCTGTTGGTTGATCCATCAAAGTACAATTTCTAAGCCCCTGTTTCGACACACAGCAAGTGTTCATCTGGAAACTCCAATTCCCATGGTACATCATCTGCAATTGGATTTTCTGCCAGGAACTCTGCCACAACCTGGCGTTTGACCGTTTTCTTCGTTATAAACTCTGCATCCACACTAGACATCTGAATCAACCATTTGGATAGCCGTCCTTCTAGAGTAGGCATTCTCTGCAGATACTTCAGAGGATCAATTTTGGAAACAAAAGTGACCCTGAAGGAATCAAAGTAAGGCCTCAACTTCTTTATCGACCACACTACTGCCATGCACGTTTTCTCCACCAAATTGTACTTCTCCTCGATAGGCAGTAGTTTCTTGCTAATGTAATAAATGACCTTTTCTACTCCAGCAGCGTCCGGCTGTACCAACATTGCTCCAACTCCTGCATCCTCTATAGACAAATACAGGATCAGAGGTTCTCCTGGTCTAGGCGAACTCAGCACTGGTGGATTCATCAAATACTTCTTTATGTGATCAAAGGCTTTCTGGCAGTCCTCATTCCACTTAACTGGCTGATTCTTCTTAAGCAGCTTGAAAATCGGAGCACAAATGATGGATAGCCTCGAAATAAACCTGCTGATGTACTAAATTTTTCCCAAGAAGCTTCTCACATGACGTTCTGTTCTTGGCGGTTCCATATTCTGAATGGCTTTTATTTTGTCGGGGTCAACCTCAATCCCGTTAGGTCCTACAACAAAACCTAACAACTTCCCTTTTGTTACTCCGAATATGCACTTTTTGGGATTGAATCTTAAGTTGTACTGCTTGACCCGTGCAAAGAACTTTTCTAGCATTTATGTGTGCTCTTCCTGTGTTCTTGTCATGATCACCATATCATCTACATATACTTCTAATCCTTT
Source organism: Jatropha curcas (assembly GCF_041381405.1). Lineage (NCBI taxonomy): Eukaryota > Viridiplantae > Streptophyta > Magnoliopsida > Malpighiales > Euphorbiaceae > Jatropha > Jatropha curcas. The sequence continues at coordinate 13,680,049 of NC_143158.1, read as the reverse complement.
ATGGATCATATCATGAAATAATGTTGTAGCCATTCTCTGATATGTTGCCCTGGCATTCTTCAGTCCAAATGGCATTACTTTATAGCAAAAGGTACCAAAGTCCGTGGTGAAGGCAGTCTTGTGCTTGTCAACTAAGGCCATCAGTATTTGATTGTATCCGGAGAATCCGTCCATGATAGAATAACATCCCATTCCGGCAGCACTGTCGATCAAAACATCTATGTGCGGAAGTGGAAAGTCATCCTTAGGTGAGGCTTTGTTTAGGTCCCTGTAGTCAACACAGACCCTTATCCTCCCATCTTTCTTCAGCACGGGGACTATATTGGCCAACCATTCCGGATAGTGTACTACTTCTAAGAATCCTGCATCCAACTGCTTCTGGACCTCAGCTTTGATCTTATCCTGCCATTCTGGTCTGACCCGTCTCCTTTTCTGTTTTACCGGCATAACACTTGGATCAGTAGGAATGAAGTGCTCTGCTATTGATCTGTCGATTCCTGGCATGTCAGCATAGCTCCAGGCAAAGACCTTTGAATTTCTTCTGATACATTCTTGAAGATCCTGTCTAAGTTCAGGTTTAAAGTCTGATCTGATTTCGATTATTTTAGGATCTTCAGTGGTGCTTAAATTAAATGCAAAATGATGCAATGCATTTATGTCAAATATGCGCGTGGTATAATCAATGCCATGAACGTGACAATCAGGAAAACAAGAAAATAAATAGTCAAAGTTCACTTCCATTGATTGAAATAATAAAGGGAAACCATCCATATTGTTCTCAAAACAAAAATCAGAAAAACAAAGTACAGGATTAATTGCCTGCTCAATACATTCATCACAAGTGTTCTTTATTGCTTGAATTACTTCATCTGCATCTGCATCTTCTTTTTCCTTCAGGGTAGCTTCTGCTTTCTCCTCTTCGTCCTCTTCAAGCTCTATCATCTTCAGCGCCTTCCTCTCCGCTTCTTCGGCGTCTTCAGCAGCTAATACCGACTGGAGGATCCGTGCCTTGGCTTTCTACTCTAGCACCATCTTGGAAGCTTCATCCCCAATCCCCAAGAAGTCTTCAAATTTGGATATCTTCTTTGACCATTCAGCTTCAGTGCCTGCTTGCGTCATACCCACCATGAACTCTGTGCCTTCAACCAGTTGTTCGAAGGAAGGTTCGGGAGACTTGATCAGTTGTTCTTCAAAGTCTGTCATGAAAATTTCCAGGCTAGGTTAGGTCTTCCCTCTACTTTGAAATTTCCCTGAAGCTTCCGGGACAAAGAAGATCTGATTCAGATTTGGCCCTCTAACCGGAGACCGGATCTCATACTTCTCCTTCTTTTTGTTCTCTGAATATCCTAGCCTGCATCTATCCTGTTGTCCATATGCTGATGAGAGAGGTTCAAACCTTCCTTGTAGCTCCCGGCCTAACCCTTTGCCATACTGCCACTGCATCTTTTTCATCATTTTCCTAGAAAAAGGACTCATTCTGTTCACTGCACTCTTACTCTCATTAGCTGGCACATCAATCATCGCCACCTGGAAACCAGACAAAGGCATTGCCGCCTCCAAGCCTTCTACAGTTGCAACATTCAGGTCCTCTTGCGCGTTAATGGTCACCACCTCCGTACCCCATGGAACTTTCACTTTTCTGTGCAGGGTGGACAGAATTGCGCCTCGAGGATGGAGCCAGGGCCTTCCCAACAACAGAGCATAGTTGGCCAGAATATCAAGAACAACCACATCCACCCAGCTCTCTATAGCCCCTATGGAAATCTTAGCTCTGAAAGTTCCTTTTGCGTTGCGCATAGTATTATCATAAGCCTTGACCACCATGTTAGATGGTTCGAGTTCTGACTCCTCGATTTTGAACTTGGATAGCATCTTCAATGGGCATACACATAGGGCTGACCCGTTATCCACCATTACATTTCGGGTGTCACACCCATTAACGGCAATCTGAATGTATAAGGGCTTGAAGTGGTTTCTTCCTTCTGGCGGGAGGTCTGAATCAAAGAAAGTGATCTCGCCAATTCTTCGCTGCAGCACATTAATCATATCTACACTCTGGATCCGGGCAGGCACTCTGACAAAGGTCATGGCTTCCAACAAAGATTCCCTATGCTCTTTGGATGCTATCAGCAAATCCCATAGTGAAATATCTGCCTTTGTCCTCTACAACTGGCTCAACACTGAGCTTGCAGTTACACCGTTGGGTGCTCGGTTTTGACTGCTCTCACCTACTTCGACAGTCTTCTTTTGCATTTTCACTACTTCCTCTTCCTTCTTCTTTTCTTTTGGCTCTTCTCCGCCCTTTTCTGTTGTCTTATTCTTGATGCCATCAGCAGCGACTTCTTTTCCCTTAGCCTACACATTGCTGTTGGGATTATATACTCGCCCGCTTCGGGTTAAGCTCTGGATGCCTACTTCATTCATATCCTCTTCGCTGCTATAATACCATTGCTCTTCCTGATCCGCCAAGCTTTTCTGGATTGCGAGCTGGATCTGCTCGTCTTCACTCTCTGGTACCTCTCCCACTTTTACAGTAATGCTCTTCTCAATCTCTATTTTCATGGGCATCTTCCCTTCTTCTTCATCACTGCTACAATCGTCCCATATGTTTAGCATGGCACACATTCGTTCTTCCCACTCAGCCTCTGCTAACACAAGCTCTTCCGGCAATCCACTTCCGATTGCATTGACTGATCCACCCGACTGAGACTTGTGGGGTGGATAATTGTACTGGTACTAGGGCAGTGGATTATTCTTTGTGCTTGGTTTGTTTTTCTCAGAAGGCTTGGTAATTTTTCCGCTCCGCTGTTAATCAAATCTTGAATATCATGCCTCAACTTGAAACACTCATCAGTGGCGTGCCCCTTACATTGGTGGTAGTCACAATTCCGATCCATATACCTACCCCGAATAGGTTTGGCCGGATTAGCTGGCAGCTTGGATAACACTCCATTCTTAATACAGGACCGCCTTACTGTACTCAAAGGTCTTCCGAGGTCGGTGAATTCTCTTCTCATTCTTTCATTGACAGCCCCCACTGTGTTATTACTTCCTGACTGATTCCGGTTGTTGCTTCCGACATTTATGTCATTGTAGGAGGTCCGATAGTTGCCAAACTCTCATTCTTCTTGTTTTCCTCCTTATACAGCTCCTCTATGTTCAAACCAGCCCTTTGAACTAGAGCAAAATCAGTGAGAGGTTGGGTCAACATCCTCTCTTTGAAGAAGGGTAGCAAGCTTCTACTGAAAATTCTGATTAGCTCTTGGTCCTTCGGCCTTGTCTGGACTAAGAATAGCTTTGTTCTCCACCTCCTATAATAGTCAGAAAAGCTTTCATCTTTCTCCTGCCTCAGACTCTCCAAATCACGCAAGCCAAATTCGTCACTATCATCAGTCTTAAAGTGCTTAAGAAAAGCGGTCTGCAGCTTGACCCAATTCTTCTGTATCCCCACATCTAGACCATCATACCACCTCCGATAACTCTTATGTAGTGTTTGTGGGAATGCTAGTAAAACATCCTCCTCATTGTATCGGTTCATTTGAGAAACCTGGAGGAATTCAGACAGATGGGATCGCGGGTCGTTATCCCCCTCAAACACAGTATGCTTGAACGTTTTGAACGAAGTGGAGCTGGTTGGGTGCAAGACATATTCGGTTATATGGAAGTTGGTGATTGGGTCCTTTTCCTTCACTACAGACATTTTCTCAACTTTGTCTTTCAGCTCAACAAGCTGCTTGATTACATCATTCTCGACCGGGACAGTGTTACCTACAGAGGCCTGATTATCTGAAGTAGGTTCTGGCTTTTTTCTCTCCTCAAGCACAGGTTGACTGCTTGATGCGGGAGGAGTTTGATTTTGTGCCCTATCTTGGGCGAGAGCAGCAGCCACTATCTGAGCAATGGTTCTTATCTGGGCTTGAGAGAAACCAGTCTCATTTTCCATATCATCAGCCATTTCTACTGGGTCTGAATCAGAATCTGAATTCGACAAACTTGAATAATCCACAGAACTGACTGGAGTAAGCTCGGGGATTGGGGATGTTCTGACTAAGCGCTGACCAGGGCGTCGGTTCCAAGCTCTCGAAGCAGTTTCCCAGGAAGGTTCAATTCTGACAAAAAATGCCTGAGTTACAGTAGGTCCTGCATGTATGCATGAGAAAATGAAAGCTCATAGGATGAGAAATGCATTTCTAATGTGCTAAAGACCGGTATGGAAATAAGATCTCGATTTCAACGACTGGACCCAAAATTCGGTGAGAATAATATGGCAATAACTTATTTTGTGTTTAAACATTTCTGGCATTATCTGTCGTCGACTGTTCCTTTTGGATTTACGGTCGACTATTTTCTCTCGAATCCCTAACTTTTGCCTTGGAATGAAAGAATTTCCAAGCAGGTCATTTTTTATTTTTATTTCATTGTGTATTTTTTGTATCCTTACTTTTTTCCTTGGAACATGTGACCCCAAGCAGGATTTCATTTTGTTCTGTTACAAATTTTTGTAATCTCTCACTTATTTTCAGATAAAGCGAGAAATGTAAAAATACAAAAGAATCGCAACCCCCTTATATCTCCCTTTTCTTTTGGGTATAAATTCACTATAAGTGATTGCATTATATTATTCAAAACGAATTTGAGGTCCAGTCTCAAGACCAAGGTCAAATGTCTATACCGGAAACTAGCTCTTATTGATGCATGGCTGAAAAGAAAAATGTTACATGATGCATGAATGTCACAACATATGTACAGTTTATAACATACAGGGGAACGAGAGTTGGGAAATGCATGCCTTCCAACCTTATTTCTCCCACACACGGATTCCGTTGGTATAAATTTTGACATCTGTTTCCTAGGAATTGGTCTAATCTCGACAACCAATAGGGGGTTTTGAGATTGACGATATCAACTCTCGGAAATGAATACGTCATAACAACCGCAAACAGAATGGGGTGTTTCTTAAGGGAAGTGACTACGGTTTTTGACTATATGCATTGGCTTTAGTCTTATTAGGCTTACAAAGTCTGGGTTCCGCAAACAGGATTCGGGCTTTGTTGGGCCTACTCCTTTTGATGCACCTTTAAGGTACTAGGCTTGCGATCGGTAGTAATGTTAATTCTCGGATGGATGCGCCTAAAACGCGAGGTTTAGGCTAGATCCACCGTCAAAGTTAACACCAGTACTGAAGGGTAATATGGGTAGAAAGTGGTGAGAAGAGAGAAATGCGGTATGAATGCAAAAATCCTAAAAGAGAAAATAAAGCAATTAAGCACATACGGACGATTAAAGAATTTTTCAACGACTTTTCTAATCAATTTTATTTAGAAAAAGTAGGCTTTTAGAGTCAATTCCTAATTGCAACCACTTAATTATTAAAAATAACTAGGGATTAGTGGATGCAGAATTCCCAGTGAAGTCGCCAATCTGTTTTCGCCCAATGAGATCCCCAAACCCCGGAAAGGACCTCGGAAAATTCTTTGCTTTTATTTGAATTTTATTGCTTTGGAAAATGGTGATAAAACCTTTTGGGAGTGCGGTGCCGATAAACCGGTCTTATAAAATATTTGAGTCGCTACCCATTATTTCGGCAATGGGACCGTTTCCAATTTTATTTTATAAAAGTGACTTCATTTAACCCGATTTTATTTAAGGCCAATTATTTGAATAAAACTGGTCAGGCGCACCGTGTGCGGTTCTAGGTAAGGGAATTGGGTACGTCGGCCCGTTGGAAACCGACGCCCGAAAAATCGGCCTCTTTTTACCTACAATTTCTAATTTATTTTTATTTTAGAAAAGCCAATTTATTTAATTAAACCCAACCCGAATAAATCAAACCGAGTTCCTATGTGGAAAATTAATTAATCGTCCCCAAATAGGTTCATTCATTGCATTCATCCATTCACAATCACATCCATCATCCACCCATAGCAAAAATAATTAAAAGACCCGCTCTTGCCTTATGGTTAAAGGCGGGCCACAAACCGGATTTAAAATACAACTTAAACAATATAAATAATAAATCCTAAAATCTCCAAATCATAGTAAATTAACTTGTTTGATTTGATTAGAACACAATCTGCCCATTATTGGTCATTTCTTGAATTAAAATTAAACATTTATTTAATGACATGAAATTAAAATAAAATAATAAAATAAAAAAAATATTCTGGAACCCTAGAACAGTTGCGTCACGCAGCTATTCTATGAAGAACAGTTGCGTGACGGAACTCCTAGCTGCGTGACGCATCTGTTCGTGACCTTATCAAAATTTCCAGTTTCACCAATCATTTATTTAAACCATAATATTAAATAAAAACATAAAAACGAAATAAAAATTACGCCTACGAACAGTTCCGTCACGCAGGTGGTCCAGGCAAAGTCTACTCCTTTTGGACATGAACAGTTGCGTTACGCAGGTAGTAGCTGCGTGACGCAGCTGCTCTGGTCCGTAACTATCTTTCAAACTACTCTTTTTACGTGTTCTTTTTATTAACAGATGTTTAATATAACTTAGAAACACTCAATAACAGGCAGAATGTTACTTAATCAAAACCAAATTAATCAAACACTAATAAAACAAGATATTTAACAAATAAATAACTAAAAAATAAAGAGGAGGGTTTAGATAGTTACCTAACCCTCAGATTCGAGGATTGCATACAGTTTAGATGATTTAGGGATAGAGCTTCACGATCCCAAAAGTGTTTAGTACCAAGTTTTAACAATAAAAACTTTTCTTTTCTTCTTTTCTCTCTTTTTCTCTTTTTTATGACTTTTTGTTTTGTATTTTTAATCTATTATCTCTAATGGCTTGATCTTCTTCAAGGTAACTCACTAGAGTTCCTGGAGAAAACCCTAGCCGCACTAAACTCTTAAAATCTCTAAGTCCAAAAATCCCAAGTCTAGAGAGAAAAAGTCCCGCTTAAAACACAAAAAGTTGTATTTATATGGGTAGTGCAACAGAACAGAGCTGCGTCACGCAACTAATAGCTGCGTGACGGACCCGCGAGCTGCGTGATGCAGCTTACTTTTTGTACAGTTGCCGCGTATCCATACAAACAGTGCAGACCGTTACACGGGCCTGTCCAAAAGATGTCACCCTAGTCAGAGTTGCGTGACGCAACCCTAGCCCAGGTTAGACTCCTTGAACCGGTTTAAATTAAATCTTGGTTAAAAACACTTCTGGTTGACCATGATTCCCTATTCCGCATCCTTATATCCTCATTGGGTTAGGCGGGGGCATAAAAACACGCGTCAACAAAATAAAAAATTAAAAAGGTCCAAAATCAAATCTACGCTGCTGCTCATCTGCAGGATCCGATGTCGGATCGCCGGGAGGAGTACTTGCTGGATGTGATGTAGCGCCAGGAGGGGTGACCAAGGTATCGTCTGCAGCATCGGGATCAGGAGCCGGTAGTGGCTGCTGCTGAGACGTCAAAACATTTCGGTCTGTAGCAGGCGCAAGATCAGAGGAAGAAGTACCAGCACCGGGCTCACCGGACAGCCGCATCACATGCGCTCTAAGCTCTGCAATCTGTCTCTGCTGATCAGCAAGCTGAGCCCGTAAATTAGTATAGTGATCGTCAGTGTGCTCGGGCTGTGGTCCTGCGCTGGCTGTAGAAGCGTGAGCTGCTGAGCCGCAGTAAAACTGTGATGCCTAAGACCCGATGCCGTATACCTTCCTCTTCTTCTCGCCCCCTACAGCCTTGAGATAAAGCGCTACCTCGTCAATTCTTGACTCAGCTTCAGATTCATCGGTCTGAGAAGTAACAATACGCTCCCGAGCTGTAGTATAGTTCTCCTGAAAACAAAAAATTAATTAATCAATGCAATTGCAAGCTTTATTATATTGAACTTTGTACATCTTTGCAACGAGTAGAGGGTAAATGTAAATATTATTCATTGTTACTTACATTGATGCTCACCGCACGTCTGTCGACAAACGTATTCAGATCGTGGTCCTTCGTGTGAGTGTATGTAAACACCTCAATCAGTGTGGGCTCATGACCTAATTTTCAGCCTGTAATGAATTTTTATACATGATTTATTAATATATATAGTGTCCTTTCATTAAACATCAGTTTCATATAAAGGGACTAGTTCACTTACTAATAATCGAGCTGTCTCTATAGCAGATATTGATCCGCCTGTGCGTCGAGAAGGTCCTGCTCCACCACCGCCAGTCTCACTGTGCCTGTTTTGTGCAAATATCTCCCGCTTTCTCTTGAATGCAGGATCTTCCCAAGCCTTTTGCTAGCTCTCCCATATCTCCTGAGACACGCACTGCTGCTTCTTACCGCTTCTTCTCATCCTATAGGTGAAGTCAGCATATCGATCAGCGCATATCTTCTCCCAGGCTACTTTCAACATAGCCGTAATGGCCTCGTCCCATATGAAATGTTTCTGCAAAAAATGAAATATAGCATTTCAACACTAAGGAGGTATCTTGATGAATTGTAAACATTGAATGATGATATAACTTAAACCAAAGAGTACCTGAAACTCCTCCCAATGAAAGTCTCTCGCCTCTTGTGGTACGGCATCCCATGTGTATCCTTCTTTATGCAGCTGTAGCTTGATTATCCTCAAAATTTGCCTCGCTGCTCGAGAAGATGGATATATGCTGAAAAAAAAACGGGGGTAGAATATTATTACACGAAAGCATCACAATCTGAACAAAATATGCCTATGGAAAAATTGAATAAGTACTTACTGTCCCGCTACCAAACTGAGGGTGATACGTGGATCTGATGAACCTGCAAAAGAAGTGACAAATGATATAAATTCTTAGATAATTAATATATAATTAAAATGACAGTTATGACATTTATGATTACCTTGCACAGTAGGTGACTGTGCAGCTGGTGGAGTTTGTACTGGTCCAGAAATGGGGGTAGAAGAGGAAGGAGCAGAAGAATGTGATGGCGGCAGTACTGGTCGCTGAGCAGAGGATGAAGCCCCAGACATACCTGAAGAAGGATGTGATGGCGGCAGTACTGGTCGCTGAGTAGAGGATGAAGCCTCAGACGTACCTAAAGAAGGATGAGGGATCGACCCTCCTCGTCCACTGGCACTGCGTCCTAGGCCACGACCTCCACGCGAACCACTGCCGGATGCGTCAGAATCAAACGCTCTGCCTCTAGCCATCTGTACTGCAGATATCAGAACCTAGATAAAATGAATTTATACAATTATATGAATTGTAGAACATGTGGTAAATATGAGTAAAGAAAGTTAATACCGTTGAAATTCTTCATTAATAATATTAATTAGATATACATTTATCAATTTGTAACAGTAAAATTGCTATAAGATTTAAGTGTCTTCAATATCATCTGCTTCCTCCTCCTCTTCATCAGCTTCCTCTTCTTCATATTCGTCTTCTGAGGTACCCATGATGATTTGATCTTCTTCCTCTTCATCATCTGATGCTCCTATTTCAACATAAGATCGGCTTTCATCATCTAATCTATCTGTTAAATCTTCAACAACTTGCATCGATTGCGTTTCAACCCTAACTTCTTGAAATGGCTCCGATACTGCGAGTGAAGCAGATTGTTTGGTTTCAAGTGCATGAACAACTGATCTAGCCTTGATTTTACACACTGCCATCCAATCGCATCGATCTCGTTTAAACGATGGATATGGGACATAGTACACCTGTGCAGCTTGCATTGCCAACACAAAAGGTTCATACTTTGTATATCTTCTTCTTTGATTAATATCTATCAGATTATACTTAGGATGAACCTTCGCGCCAATGTTTGGCATAGGATCAAACCATTCACATTTGAATAAGATTGTGCACTTCATTGGTAGGCCTAGATATTCTAACTCCAAAACCTCAACCAATTTCCCATAAAAATCGTTTGACACGTCACTGTAGTTTGATCCCTTTATGCACACACCGCTATTCATTGTCTTTCTGCTTCTCCCATAACCCTTAGTGTGAAACTTGTAACCATTTACAAAGTAGCCAGAGTAAGCATTAGCAATCGGTAATGGCCCCTTTGCCAGATCCATAATAAATCTGTTACGATTATCGATTCCCGAGCTTCGAGCCTATGGGAAATAGTAATGACTGTGAATACTCAAATTTTGAGGCTCAAAAAGCCTGTTTTCTTGGACTGCAAACAGTCCGGCCGGACCGGAGGCCATTTGGAAAGTTCACCGAAAGTATGCCAATATGGTACTTGAAACGTCCGAAAAATTACGAGGATCGCAGAACTGGTCCCGAAATATTTTTTGGAGGTACGGAACTCCCGAAAAAGCCTTTGGAATGAAAAAACTAGCGAGTGGACAGAGAAAGGGTGACAGCAGCCACCGTCCACGGTGGCAGCAGCCGCCGTCCACGGCGGCGGCACCCGCCCTCCAGCCTGGTTTTTCCTATAAATACAGCCCCGAATCGACAGTTTTACTCACTCGGTCTGTGTTGACGGACGCTCTCTTCTCTCCTACGCTCCTTGCGGTTCTTCTACTGCTTTTCTGCATTTAGTTTAGGCTTTTATTACTCTGCTGTTGTGATATTTGGTCACTTAATTAAGTTAATTTTAATTAATATTCCCCAAACGAGGAGCTTAATCTGGAGTTTTCAAGCTGAAGCTAAGAAGTGGCTGCTGATTAACTCAGGTAATAACGAAACTCTGCCCATTTAATTTCAGCATTTTGTGCATATTCTCTTCTACTCTAAATTCTAATTAAACAACTGCATTCACACCATCATCATTTTGGCAGCAAACTGCCTTAAGTAAATAAGCTTAGGCTAAAATGCCCGGTTAATCAATAATCGTGGTATTAATGCTTAACTCCGAACATATTGGCTAAAGTGCCTAGTTAATTAATAACTACGGTGTAATTGCCTTTATTTCGAACAGTTCAGCTAAAAGTCCAATTAATCAATAATTGTGGCTAAAAGCCTTAATCAATCACGTTTTGGCAACAAATTGCCTACAGTTTAATCAATCACTTTTGGCAACAAATTGCCTATAATTCAAATGACCATTTTTTGGCAACTAATCGCCCAAATATCACTTTTTCTTTGGCAATAAATTGCCTAAATTACATATCATCTTTTGGCGCAAATGCCCTTAATCATTTTGGCGACAAATTGCCCAACAAAACCCCTTTGGCACAAGTGCCCTTAATCAATCACTCTAGCGACAAATCGCATAACCAATCTTTGGCAATAAATTGCCTAATCAAATATCATCTTTTGGCACGAATGCCTTAATCATTTTGGCGACAAATCGCCCAACAAAACCCCTTTGGCGACAAAAAGCCCAAACATCAATTGGCCAATAAATTGCCCAATCAAAAACCTTTTGGCAATAATGCCTAAAACAACAAATCAATCAATCTTTGGCAAAAATGCCTAAAAAAAATGCACGAAGCATGCACACACTCATGCATGAAGCATACCCCTTTAAAATGCCTTTGAATCGGCTTTATCGAACTACGTCGGCTTTGATCTCTCATTCAAATGAGAGTACGTAGGCACGTTCAGGATTTAACCCCGAGCGGCAAGTCGAAATCATCAAAACACTTTACTGGTCCAATTGCATCAATTTACCTTGCAAGGCATTTACACTTAGGTTAGTTAATCAACATGACATAGTCTCGGGATCCACCTTGGGTTCGTAGATTGTGCCTTAAACTTTGGGGTAATTAATCTAGACTTAGGTTAATTAAAATTGGAGTCATTTAGGGTTCTTTCTTAGTTTTCCCTTATAAAAATAAACTAGGTGGCGACTTCATAAAACACACACGTGAGCATACCTCGTTCTAGCATAATTTTGCCTTCGGGGGAGGGTTCACAATTTGGCGACTCCGCTGGGGACTTATGTAATCATTTTGCATAAAGTGGACTACAATTGCTGCATCAACTAACCTGCCCTTCTTTAGGGTATTATTTTGTTGTGCTTTGTTTTGTACAGGTACCCTAACACGAATCAAGTGTTCTTTCTTTAAGAATACTTGATAAGGAAATTTGGACTTAATTGTAAAATTTAATGAAAACATTTAAATTTGTTGATTTATTTGCACGATTGAGAATCTTTTTCTCCATTGCATAAAAAACGAATTTCAAATGAATTTCTTCTCTTCTGTTCAAACTTCTGAGTCTGGATAGCAAGTAGCGCTGATCGGTAGGTCTCCTTGATTATGTCGATGGACAGCCAAAGCGTCCTCCCTGTTACCGCAAACCATCCCTAATCCTTTTGGGGGTGGCCCATGAGTATGCATACTGTTGGACCCACGCGAAACTCTTTGTTTCACATATGGTTAGGTATATCCTTACTCAAGGTTCAAGGGTCCCTTAATAAGCCAATTTTCTATTTGTGTCATAGCCTATAGAACCTATCCTTTAAGGCTGTATGCACCCAATGATGTGAATCATATCATTAAAACGAATTATGACGTGATATTGTGCGCATTCATGACATATCATCTCATAAACATTAAAAACATTAAAAAGAGCACAAAATATTCTTTTTAGTCATGCACAATTGGACAAGGGAGTCGATCTACCTCACATTCAGGTACCCTGATACACAATACTACCCACTGTACCCTAATCCAGCTACCCTTATCCTATCAGGTACCCACTGTTCGAGTGCCTATCCAAGTTCCAATCACACCTACGGTGCTATCACCAACCTCACCAGCTTCACCAACCTCACCTGCTTCACCAACTTCACCAACTTCAACTGCACCAATGGCATCACTTGCTGGCATTCAAAATCTCATGGAACAACTGGAAGCCAGAATGGAGGCTAGAATGAATGAGGCATTAGCTGCCCAGAGAACTGCCCTAATAGCGGAACTAGGTAGTGGTAATGGAAATGGGGCTTCCGCTGTGGGAAGGGAACCTGCTACCTCCAATCAGGGACCTGCTGCTAGACCGACGTCCTCAAACCCTGCCTTTAACCTGGATGACATGCCCGCCAGAACTGCTGCTGAGCTGGAAGCTCAGAAAATGAAAGAAAAACTGGAACTCTTGGAAAGGTCAATCACTACCCTTAAAACACATAAGGAAGTGGTGGACATGGACTCCTTGTCCTTGTTCCCTGAAGCGAGATTGCCGACGAAGTTCAAGATGCCTAACATGGACAAGTTTGATGGAACCACTTGTCCCAAAACACACCTGAAAATGTATGTGGGTGCTCTCAACCCGTTTGGCTTGAACAGCGAGCTCCTTGCTCAGTTGTTTCAACAATCTCTGACTGGTGCTGCTTTGAGATGGTTTGTCAGCCTGGATCGGACTAAAATGAAGACCTGGGAAGACATGTGCAATGCATTTAACACGCAGTACCACTATAATATAGAAGTGGATGTTACTCGGAGAGAACTGGAAACCACCAAACAAAAGAGCAACGAACCCTTTTCCTCATTCCTTATGAGATGGAGGGCCAAGGCTGCCCAAATTATCAATCGGCCTTCAGAACAAGAACAGGTAGACATAATCATCAAAAATCTGCTGCCTGTCTACCAATAACAACTGCAAACTCAGTACCTACCAACGTTTCAGTCGCTCATTGCTACTGCGACCAAGGTAGAGGATTTAATCCAAATGGGTCAACTGAAAGAAGACTCGGGTACCTCAAAGTATAAGAAGCCTAGCCAAGCTAGCAAAATTCACGAAGTGGCAAGTATCACCCCCACGAATCCTTTACGTGTGGGGAATATGAGAAATGGCATCCAGTCGAGAAGGACTTACACTGATCTCGAGATGCCAATCCTTTTTGTATTCCGAGAGGCTGTCAAGGCAAATTACATTAAGCCTTTGGAAACAAGGCCACCACCCAACCCATTGCCGAGGAACTATAGGGCTGATGAATACTGTGAGTACCATCAGGGTAACGGGCACAAGATTGAAGCATGTTGGACGCTTAAGAACCGCATCCAAGACCTGATGGATAGCGATTCAATCATTCCAAAGAGTAAGCCAAATATTAGCACTAATCCTTTACCACATCATGGGATAAATGCTATCGTTGCTGACCAGGAATTGATTGATCCTTTCGAACTATTCCTAGAAAGAATGACATCTGTGTCCTGGACCTGAATGACTTATCTGAAGGGATCGATGTAATGACCAGGAGTGGGAGACAGTATGAACCCATAGTTCTAGACAAAGTCCAAAATAAGCCCTACCAAAGGGTAGCTGAGCCAAAGGAAGACCCGGTATCTCGCAGTTAAAAAAGACCCAGGCTAGGGTATCAATTTGGGAACTTCTGGCATCATCTTTCCCTCATCGCCAAGCTCTTTGCAAGGCCTTGAGTCAGCTACAAACATCGGTGGAGGTTAGCCCTGAAGTGCTGGTATCCACCCTTACACAACCATCCAAGATGCAAAGCATTGGCTTTTCTGACGATGACTTGCCCAAGGAAGGAGGCAGTCACAATGATGCACTCTACGTTACTGTTCAGACTAGAGAAAAGACTGTGCCCATGGTTCTCATTGACAATGGGTCAGCGTTGAATGTCTGCCAACTGAGGGTAGCTAGCTGTCTGGGGTTGGAGGAAGCAGATTTCAGTCCATCGGACCAGATAGTCAAAGCTTATGACAGCACCCGGAGGGAAGTATTGGGGGTTGCTACATTGAAATTAGCAATTGGGCCAGCTATGATGGAGGTCCCGTTCCAAGTAATTGATGTGCCTACCAGTTTCAACCTACTCCTGGGACGACCATGGATACATCATACTAAGGCAGTGCCCTCTTTCTTTGCATCAAAAGGTCAATTTTCCTTACGAGGACAAAGTTATCACTATTCAGGGGGATGACTATAGCCAACTGAAGAAGACAAAGGGCCAGCCTCTCTTTGTGGTCAACCCTGAGAATGCCAACCTGCCCCTCTCCGGATTTCAATATGACACAGTACATTGCATAGAGGAAAAAACTGCAAACTCTCGAATTCTCTTTGATTTCGGGACGATGCAAATAAACTGCATGATTCCTTTATTGCTGAAAATGTCCTACCTGCCGGGAATGGTTATGGCGAGGTCCAGAAAGACATACCCCACACTGCAAGCTTGGGAGTGTCCGGTGAATAAAGGGACCTTTGGGCTAGGTTATGAGCCCCCCGATGAAGACCTTGCTGGAAGGACCAGGAGAAGAAAGAAGAAGGGTATACAGATGCGGCCTTACTTTTTGACTTTGAATGGTCATTTTTGCAAACCGAGAGAAACAATTCCTTATTGTGGCTTCCAGGAACCATTCTACTACCCGACAGCTAAGAAAATGCTGCCCGGGCTGGAAATATTTGCTGATGCCCGGGACAACAAGCCAGAGGCAATAACCGAGCTGGAGATAGAAGATCTCATGCAGCCCAGTCTCTTCGACGAGGTTACAGTTATTACTAGTAATGATGGGAACCAAGACTTGTTGAGCTTGATCAAGCCGAATAAAGGGCCTCTCACCAACTGGTATACCGAGGAGGAGCGCGCTGCTGACAAAACCCTTCCCGAGCCAAACCTAGAGTCTAGACCTGATGCCAAGTCCTGTACTGAGTCTGAGTCTGACCCTGAGTCTGAAATCGAGTCAGAGTCCAGTTCCGAGTCTTCTGTATCGGATTTGGAAAATCCAGATTTTAAATTTGATGTAATTTTTGAGGACGATTCCGTCCTTATCAATAAAAGCTTACAGATCATTGGTTACCCTGCGTGTCAATCTTTCCAAGCATATCCTAGGAAAAATAATGAAAAAGAAATAAATGAAATAAAAAATGAAAAAGATAAAATAATCATTGGCAAAGAAGAAAATGAACATACATACATTGCATCTGACTGTGTGAACAGGGAACAGATCATTGAATGCTTGAAGAAGTTTGCCGATTGCTTCATGTGGAAGGCTAGTGACATCACGGGTATTGACCCAGCAATAGCAGTACACAAGATTACAGTGTACCCCGAGGCTAAACCGGTAAAATAGAAGCTAATGAGGCTGAAAATAGAATGGTCCTTGAAAATCAAGGAGGAAGTAGCTAAGCAATTGGAAAACGAGTTCATAGAGCCCATTGCCTACCCAACATAGTTAGCAAACATAGTGCTGGTTCCTAAGAAGGATGGAAAGGTGCGAATGTGTGTCGACTACCGGGATCTAAATAAAGCATGTCCGAAGGATGATTTTCCTTTGCCTCATATTGACTTGTTGGTTGACCGAATGGCTGGACACGAGATGGTCTCCTTAACTAATCTCACTGTCAGGTACAACCAGATAATGATGCATTTGCCAGACAAAGAGAAGACGGCATTCATCACAGAGTGGGGAACCTACTGCTATAGGGTCATGCCTTTTGGGCTCAAAAATGCCGGGGCAACTTATCAAAGAATGGTAACAACTATCATCCACGACATGATTCATAAAGAAGTTGAGGTGTATGTGGATGACATGGTTGTTAAATCGAAAACAGCTGAAGAAAATACCACAGCACTTGAGAAGTTCTTCCTTAGGCTTCGAAAGTACAATTTAAAGCTCAACCCAGCAAAATGTCTGTTTGGAGCTACGTCCGGGGTATTTTTGGGGCATATGGTCAGCCGGAAAGGCATAGAGATTGACCCTTCAAAAGCCAAAGCCATTTTGGAAATGCCAGCACCGAAGATGGAAAAGGAAGTTCGGGGTTTCCTGGGAAGGCTTCAGTACATCAGCCGGTTCATTAATCAATTGGCCGATACTTGTGGTCCGATCTTCAAATTACTCAGGAAAGGGGTATCCATCAAATGGAACGAAGATTGTCAGAAAGCCTTTGATCAGGTCAAACAGTATTTACTATCTCCGCTAGTCTTGCAACCACCAAGGCCAGGAAAACCTTTGCTATTGTACCTATCAGTGACAGAAGAAGCGATGGGTGCAATGCTAGCTCAACAAGCAGAAGACACCAGGGTAGAAAATGCCGTATACTACCTTAGCAAAAGGATGCTAGACTATGAGCTGAAGTATAATAAGATAGAGAAGTTATGTCTGGCTCTAGTTTGGGCTTGTACAAAGCTGCAGCACTACCTTTCATCCTATACCACATATGTTATCTCTGAATCGAACCCCTTGAAATTCCTTATGGAGAGATCGGTTCTTGACAGTAAGATGGCTAAGTGGGTGTCAGTGCTCGCAGCCTATGACTTGAAATTTGTACAACGGAAGGCAGTAAAAGGAGGAGCCTTGGCTGACCAATTAGCAGAACTGCCCGTGGAAGATGAAATGAAAGAAGTGGAGTTTCCCGACGAAGATCTCTTGAACGTGGAAAACGATGTTTGGGAGATGTATTTTGATGGAGCTTCGAATTATCACGGAAATGGAATTGGAGTCGTGTTCAAAACTCCTTGTGGAGAATACGTCCCAATCGCAGTCAAGTTAGATTTTGACTGCACCAACAATGAAGCCGAGTATGAAGCTTGCATTAAGGGGTTAGAAGCGGCCCTGGAAAAAGAGATAAAAGTCCTTAGGGTTTTCGGGGATTCCAATTTAATAGTCTCTCAAGCTCTAAGGAAGTGGAAAATTAAGGAAGAGCATTTGGTTCCTTACCTACAACGCTTGGATGAATTGGCTCAACAATTCGAGGATCTGTCTTTCCATTACTTGCCCAGAGCGAAAAACCAGTTTGCTGATGCCCTTGCTACTTTAGCTTCCATGGTCAATGTAGACGGGAATCAAATCATTCGACCTTCGACAGTTCGGCTACAGAAATAGCCGGCCCACATCATGAATTTGGTCGATGACAAGCCCTGGTTTTGGGACGTACAGAATTATCTTCAGAACGAGGTTTACCCGGATGGATCCTCGAAGACTGATCAATGGACATTGAGACGGTTAACATCCGGATATTTCCTTACTAGGGGAGTTCTATATAAAAGAAGTTGGAACGGTTTGCATCTAAGATGCATAGATGAAGGGGAAGCTCAAACCATTATGGATTCCTCACACAACGGGGAGTCCGGTCCACACATGCACGGGATAGCTCTGGCTCGAAAAATCATGAACCTGGGTTATTACTGGTCAACTATGAATGCAGATTGCGTAAGGCACGCGTAGAAGTGCCATGAGTGCCAAATTTTTGCTAAGCTGCAAAAACAGCCCCCGGTCAATTGAATCCCATTGCTTCACCTTGGCCCTTCGCAACTTGGGGCATAGATGTGATCGGAAAGATCCACCCAAAGGCTTCCAATGGTCATCAATTCATCCTGGTTGCTGTGGATTATTTCACTAAATGGATTGAGGCAGCCTCTTATTCGATTTTGAATGCCAAGAAGGCAGCATAGTTCGTTCGTACTAACATCCTTTGTCGGTACGGAATGCCATTCAAGATCATCACTGATAATGGGTCCCACTTTCAGAGTGAATTTTCTGATTTGTTGAAAGAAAAGAGAATCCAACATTATAAGTCCTCACCCTATCGTCCACAAACAAATGGGGCTGTAGAGGCTACAAAAAAGGCTATAAAAGTCATTTTGCAGAAGACAGTTAAAAAGCACAAAGCTTGGCATGAACAGTTACTGAATGCCCTATGGGGATATAGGATTTCAATCAGAACGCCCATCGGAGCAACTCCGTATTCCTTGGTATATGGTATGGAGGCAGTACTGCCTGTTGAACTGGAAGTTCAGTCGGCAAGAATCATCCGGGAAAGCCAAATCAGCGAAGCAGATTGGGTCCAGAATTACCACCTCCAACTCCTGGGTGTTGATGAGAAAAGGTTACAAGCGATCCACCGAATGCAGGTTTACCAGAGGAGAATGGCTCGGCATTTTAATAAGAAGGTCAAAGACTGAAAATTGGAAGAAGGTTGTTTGGTCTTGAAGGAAATTAGACAGCCAGTCATGGACCCATGTGGGAAGTTCCGCCCTCATTGGGCTGGGCCCTACATTCTAAAGAGAATACTGTCCGGCGGAGCCGTCATTTTGACTGATTTAGATGGTTTGGAGTTCTCGAATCCATGTAATTTAGATCAGTTAAAAAGATATTATGTGTAATTATAATCATTGCATAATGTGAAAAAAAGAGCTATATTAGACCTGATTCTCCTTGAAAAAAAAGAAATTATGTATCGGAGATATGTAGGCGACCCTCTTTGGGCGCGGTCTAAAACATTAATGAAAAAATCATTTCATAATTCATTCTTCTTTGCCAAAAAAAAAAAAGAGAGGTAAGAAAAGAGAAAAAGTGCAAAAAAAAAAAGGAAAAACCCGCTAAGTTGAAAACCCGAAAAGGGCGACTTAGGCAAAAGTCGGGGCCCGCTAAGCTGAAAACCCGAAAGGGCGGCTTAGGCAAAAATGGATAGCTCGCTAAGCTGAAAACCCGAAAGGGCGGCTTAGGCAAAAGTTAGAGCTTGCATAAATAAATGGGGAAATGCTTGGAAAGCCCAAAAGTCAAAACTGTAATGTCATTCCGTTTCAAAGTAATACAATCAAGCAAAAGAGTCCATAAAGTTCAAAAACAAAAAAAAAACATACATCCAAAGCCAAAAGAAAAAAATCCAAAGTCAAAATTCTAGATAAAGTCTAGAGTCCAAAAAAAAAAAAATCTAAGCGTCCCGTCGCCTATGTGGGGCAACATCCTCAATGTCGTCTTTAGGTGCTAAACCCTCTCCAACCTCGCCTGTCCGAGGAGCCATCACAATCTCCTCATCAGTCCCATCCGAATCATCGATACCAACCTGAGCCCAACCCTCAAGTGCACTCAGCAGTGCGGTCCTCCTTGGCCTCTCAATCGGCCAAACAGCAGCAATGAACCAGGTTCGGTACTCTGGAGAAGTATGAACACCGGCAGGATTAGGTAGGGGCCTAACCATGTGATGATCTCTAACCTAGGCCTTAAGGATGGCTAGGGTAACACCCGGAGTAATAACTGAATCCACGGAAGTGCCGTCCACGATCGGAACAGTCTGGTCTATCCCCATCTGCCTTAAAACGCGCGAAGCGCAGTACCACGTGCAATGTGTAAGGCCTAGCAGGTAAACTCGGGTGTGGCGAAAGCTAACCTGGATAAAGCGGGTAATATCATACCAGGAAATGTACCACAGCACCCATTTGGACCCAACTCAATCAGCCATGAGGTCCATGCATCAGTAGACAGACGAGTGATCAGGATCCTCCGCATACGATACTGAGAGGGGTTATAAGGCAAGAAAGTAGGAGCAGCAACCACTCGGAGGTAGTCCTTTAACCAAACCTGAGTATAGATCCTTTCTATTACGAAGGAATGAACCCAAAAGAAAGAAGAGACAATAAGGAAAAGGAGAAGGGAAAATACCTGGAGAATGATCAGAGAAACAGTCCAATTGTCAAAACCGAAGGCGGCCCTGTCAAGACTTCGGATAGTCTCGGCTAGCACAATACCGCCGATGCAGCCCATGTCCTCCATCTGATGAATCATCGGACAGAATCGTAAATCTGCAAAACCTGGGTCCTTATTAAACAAGAAACCCGCCAATAAGCAGAAAACAAAAGCCCGCATCCTCAGCCTCATTCGGTCTGGGTCATCTGGTCGAGTCTCTAAAAATTCATCAATCAGTGGCAGCAGAATTGCCTTCTGGTCATCCACAACCATGGCCCTAGCCTGTGGCAGGCTGAACTGGAATAGACTTTCAAACGACCGCATATACCCAATTTTGACCTCATGTCTAACCAAAGGGGCATTGGGATCGCACTCTATAATCTTGCAGAATTCCTCAAAGAGAGGACACATTTCCTCCATCATGGCATCGAATTGAAAAACGTGGGCCTCCGGATCCCAAAATTTGATGCAGGCCTGTAAAAAATCCCAGTCTATAACTACTTCCCTAAGGGTAGCAATAGGGGATAGACCGTACCTCCCCAAGTTGATCTTTTCTACCTTGGAGAGACTCTTAGTCCAATTGTGCATGATGTGGTTATAAAAGGGATTCATTTTTGAAAAAAGAAGAAGAAGAAACTGACTATTTTTCCTAGAGAAAACTGCTTTTTGGCTCAAATTTCGAGAGGGAATGAGTGGATTTTGGAAAAATGGCATTTTTATAGAAAAACGCGCCCGGAGGCGGCCGCTACCGCCATCGGCGGCGGCTGCTCCCGCCATCCTCGGCGGCGGCGCCCGCCGTCCACGGCGGCGACGCCCGCCAGCCGCTCCCGCCGTCGGAGGCGGTTGCACCTACCGTTGGAAGCGCTTGCTGCCCCCCTTGGTGGCTCCGGCTGCTGCCCATCCTGCTTTTTGTTTCTTTAGGATTCTTCTGTGGTTTCTCAAGCATTTTTTTTTTTGGTTAAAGTACAGGAAATAATTTCTGGAAGAAATGATAATAAAAGAGTTTTTCACAAAATAACTTTTTTTTTTAAAGAAAAAAAATCAGAAAAAGATCAGAAATTGAAAATTGAAATTGAAAAAAAAATCCCGTTTTTTTTACAAGTCAAAGTGGATAATCATGCATACATATAAAATTTTCGATACTAACCAAGTGCAGATACGGTCAAAGTACAGTACAGTAAAATGCAAAATAATAATGAAATAATAATAATAAAGGAGAAAAGTAAACTTACCTAGGCATAGATACCAGTCACGGAAGCGTGGGTGTCTGCGTCCGCTGTAAGATCGGTGTCTAGGGAAATTCCCAAAGACTCCAGAAAATCCTCGTCGCTGCTGTGACCCGAAGAAGTCATTGAGGAAAATGATGAGGAAGTTGAGAGGATTTGAGAGAAATCTTTGAGTTTGAAAGTTAAAAATGAATGTAGAAGTGAAATTTCAGCTATTTATAAGGAAAATAGCCAAAAGGCGAGTCTTCTGGACGCATCCGATTTTCGTCTTCAAAATTTGCTTTTCAGACAACCACCGACTCCCATAAATCATTTTTATGGTTGCCGGTGGGGGGCAACTGTGAATACTCAAATTTTGAGGCTCAAAAAGCCTGTTTTTCCGAACTGCAAACAGTCCGGCCGGACCGGAGGTCATTTGGAAAGTTCATCGAAAGTATGCCAATATGGTACTTGAAATGTCCGAAAAATTACGAGGATCGCAGATCTGGTCCCAGAATATTTTTTAGAGGTACGGAACTCCCGAAAAAGCCTTTGGAATGAAAAAATTAGCGAGTGGACAGAAAAAGGGTGACAGCAGCCACCGTCCACGGCGGCAACAGCCGCCGTCCACGGCGGCGGCGCCCGCCCTCCAGCCTGGTTTTTCCTATAAATACAGCCCCGAATCGACAGTTTTACTCACTCGGTCTGTGTTGACGGACGCTCTCTTCTCTCCTACGCTCCTTGCGGTTCTTCTATTGCTTTTCTGCATTTAGTTTAGGCTTTTATTACTCTGCTGTTGTGATATTTGGTCACTTAATTAAGTTAATTTTAATTAATATTCCCCAAACGAGGAGCTTAATCTGGAGTTTTCAAGCTGAAGCTAAGAAGCGGCCGCCGATTAACTCAAGTAATAACGAAACTCTGCCCATTTAATTTCAGCATTTTGTGCATATTCTCTTCTACTCTAAATTCTAATTAAACAACTGCATTCACACCATCGTCATTTTGGCAGCAAATTGCCTTAAGTAAATAAGCTTAGGCTAAAATGTCCGGTTAATCAATAATCGTGGTATTAATGCTTAACTCCGAACATATTGGCTAAAGTGCCTAGTTAATTAATAACTACGGTGTAATTACCTTTATTTCGAACAGTTCGGCTAAAAGTCCAATTAATCAATAATTGTGGCTAAAAGCCTTAATCAACGTTTTGGCAACAAATTGCCTACAGTTTAATCAATCGCTTTTGGCAACAAATTGCCTATAATTCAAATGACCATTTTTTGGCGACAAATCGCCCAAATATCACTTTTTCTTTGGCAATAAATTGCCTATATTACATATCATCTTTTGGCACAAATGCCCTTAATCATTTTGGCGACAAATCGCCCAACAAAACCCCTTTGGCACAAGTGCCCTTAATCAATCACTCTGGCGACAAATCGCCTAACCAATCTTTGGCAATAAATTGCCTAATCAAATATCATCTTTTGGCACGAATTCCTTAATCATTTTGGCGACAAATCGCCTAACAAAACCCCTTTGGCGACAAAAAGCCCAAACATCAATTTGGCAATAAATTGCCCAATCAAACACCTTTTGGCAACAATGCCTAAAACAACAAATCAATCAATCTTTGGCAAAAATGCCTAAAAAAAATGCACGAAGCATGCACACACTCATGCATGAAGCATACCCCTTTAAAATGCCTTTGAATAGGCTTTATCGAACTACGTTGGCTTTGATCTCTCATTCAAACGAGAGTACGTAGGCACATTCGGGATTTAACCCCGAGCGGCAAGTTGAAATCATCAAAACACTTGGAGGGTACCTCATGCCCCTCCTCGGCATATGTGTCTGCTGGAGGGCTTGACCCGGGAGGACTTGGAGGTAGAGTACAGAGGCTTCTCGGTCAATGATTTCTTGTCCGCCAGTGACTTTCCCTCTTACTTCGCCTCTCGAATGCAGGCACGGCTTCCCGAGGTCCTCGAGTACACCCAGGTAACTCATCTGATCTTCAGTCTTATTTACTGTTATTACTATTTTCACTGTTTCAAATCACTGATGCCATTATTTTCTCTGTAACTTAATGCAGGAGCGGAAGACGCACAAGACTGCGCTCACTACCGAGCTGAGGCAGCGGCTGAGGCAGGTCGCGCGGCGGCTCCGGCTGGACCGGCCGGTGTAGTGCTGGGTGACGTCCCATTCCCACCTGGTATGGAGGTAGTGTTGGATCCCGGTCTAGGCCTTAGATCTGGCATCATCATCCCTGCTGATCTTCGGCAGGCTCCTCCTCCAGTGCAGCTGGACCCTGAGCACGCTACACATGTAAGTTATAAACCGAATTTACAAAGTTAGAAGCATTTTACCTGAGTAGTCTTTTAATGGATATTCTTTGTTTGCAGGTGCCGGCCCAGAGATATCAGGAGATCTGCCAGCGGTTCGGGTTTGCCCGATCCTACATTGGTCGGCTCTACTCCGAGCGACACGAGTTGGTATGAACTTTACACATGTCTACCCCCTTTTTTTTTTTTGCTTCTTATTATTTGGTAAACTTTCTTACATATGTCTGCTTTTACAGGAGCTGGAGAACGATAGGCTGCAGAGGCATCAGTCTCGTCAGTCCAGTGCCGTGAGCCAGCTTCAGGCAGAGGTGGAGCGGCTTCGGACGAGACTAGAGGTTGAGGGCACCCCGCTCGTCTTGGAAGATTACAAAACTTGCATTCTCTGAATTTCGAGTCAACACCCCAGAATATCATATAATTATTACAACAACAATCAATCTTTTCTACCGGTAGTCCCAATCCCCGAACTAATTTTTTTGTCCGATAAAAATTATAAACCATTGAATGGCCTTCAGGCAACATTTCCTTTGCTAACTGCACAAAATCATCATAACACCTTTCTGAAAAATGGTGCTCTGCTTTCATGTGTAGTAATCGTGCCACAACAGACAGAATTGAATGATTCTTGCATCCAGGCCATAGTTCACTGTTAGCTGCACTTAGCATGTCAAACAATTGTTGTGCTGCTACGTTTCGCGATTCCTCTATATTATCCCAATCACATTGTACTCTACTCGCATCGATTACCATATCATTGCATTGATTACCATACAGAAATTGATAAGGCTGAACTTCTAAACTTACCGGAATGGAGTGGCCTGACCCACTGGCAACTCGAGCTTCACCATGATGTATCCATTCGTAATAATTTTCCACGAACCCATTTTTGCACAAATGAAGTTTCACTGTATCGATGTCTAAGAAGGCTCGATTTCGACACTTCTTGTGATTACATGGACACCTCAACTTATTACCATCCATAAAACTGGGATTACCAACTGCAACTGTATAAACGCCTCCAATCCTTGCAGGAACTCTTGTCTTAATATCCCATTGACCTCGAACCTCCAGTACATCCAATCTCGATTATTTCGCATTTTTTTTACCTAATTAACAATGTGTTTATAAAGGGTAAATTATATGTAATTGCATTAGTCTTAACCATCCTTAAAACATGCCACTAATGTAATGTTCAATTTACACTTATAACTAACTAAGGTTATTTCTATAATAAGGGTAACTATATATAAATGTAAAATCACTAAGTTCATTTATTCAATACAAATGTTATATATATATATATATACCTACTATAATAAAGGTCAGTGTACTATTCTACATATTGAATTTTTGGAAAAAAATTCGGCAGCATTTCGGCACAACACAATCAAATCTCAAATACAAAGACACTTCAATAAACACTTCTATATCATACCAACATTCTCCAAAGGCAAAATGGCCACTACTAGGCCTCTAATCCAAACTCATCATTCATTTAATAAAAACATATTTAAGAATAATAACGACAATAATATAAAATAAAGAAAAACACAGCCAAAACTTCTCAAGAAAGAGTTGCCAATAATTAAGAACATGTAATAACCTAATATTTAAAACACACACAAAAAAATAACAAAATAATAACTTGAATCGAACTAAATTGAATAAAATTAATTCACTTTGGTAGTTCAATTTTCTAATCTATGTTTAGTCGTGTTTGTATTTAACATCCTATCTAACTTCTTTTTTTTTTAACAATTAAAAACCTTTTAATTCCATATAATAATAATAGATTCTTCAAATTTAAGAGCCTTACAATATTTACATATTCTAATTATCTTACCTAAATAGCAAGGATAAAAACTGATAAGTGCATGTAACTTTTGAAAAAAAAATTTCATTTTCTAAAATAGGATTCCTGCACAATTATTCTCTCTTACCTAATTTCTCATTACTGAAAAGGCTAATTTCATTATTGTATATTCTTGCTAAGTGAATTGGGAATTATTTTTCAATTAGAAATTTGTATTTTGTTGTTGTGAGTGAAATGTTTTTTTTTATTATTTTTATAAATGAGATGAAGACATATAAGTTAGAAGAAATAAATTAAAGTTCACTTGTACATATAATTCAGATATTTTTCTTTCATTTTCTTTTTCCTTTTCTTTTTTGTGTCTAATTATATTACTTGTTTTGTTCTTCTTTTCTTTCTTTTTAGAAAAATTTCAAAACTAGTTTTGTTCTTCTTTTCATTTTCTTTAATACCCAATCTATTTTCGTTGATGGTTTTTTTTTTCCAATCTTTTTTGTGTCTTTAAATTTTTGTTTTATTTCATAATTTTTCTTTCTTACCTCAAAATGTATTTTAAACCTTTTGTAATTATATACTTTGCTTTTAATTACTATTAGTTTGAACATAGGAGATATTGAACCAAATGATTTATATAGCAAACTCTAACTAATTTGGGATTAAACTCTAGTTGTTATTGATGTTTGTAACTCTAATTATAGTATAAATGCGATTTATTTTTCAACAAAATTAAAAAAAAGGTTAAACCTATAACAGTAATATTATTTAACAATATTATTTTTCAAATAATAACAATAACAATAATAATAATAATAATAATAATAATAATAATAATAATAATAATAATAATAACATTAACAATAATAATAATAATAATAATAATAATAATAATAATAATAATAATAATAATAATAATAATAATAATATAACAGTAACAATTTACGCCAATAATAATAATAATAATAATAATAATAATAATAATAATATAACAGTAACAATTTACGCCAATAATAATAATAATAATAATAATAATAATAATAACAACAACATTAACAATATTAATAATAATAATAATAATAATAACAGTAACAATAATAATAAATTGCAAAAAACACATAAATTGCAAAAGAAAAAAAAATTCGAAAAAAAATAAAATGCAAATCGGTCGTACCTCAAATAATGTCCAAACGGTGGCGAACGGCGTTGAGGAGTGATCAGAGCGGCGGTGGCGGCGTCAGGCGGGCTGGAGCGTTCTCAGGAGGGGCTGGAGCGGCGCTGCGGACGGAGGAGAGGAGAGGAGAAGGAGAAGAGAGAAAGAAGAAGAAAGAAAATGGAGAGGGTGTCGCGTTTAAAGCCCTAAAGTTTGCGACCGACCAATCGGTCGCAAACTTAATTAACATTGGTCGCAATTTTTAATTGTCCGACGTCGTTTTACTACACGACAAAATTGCGACTGATTTGCGACTCAATACGTCGGTTGCAAAATATCGGTCCCAATTTTGTCGCCAGTCGGTCTCAAAACTTATCCCTATTTTTGACGCGCACAATTTTGCGACAGAAAAACTATTAGTCGCAAAGCGGTTGTAAAATTGGTCATAAATCTGTAGTACACGGGTCGCAAATCGAAAACCAAACTTGCGGGAATTTTTAGCACTAAAATCTGCGACTGTTTGCCTATAAGTCGCAAATCGGTAGCAATTTTGCGACTGATTTAAGTCCGTCGCAAAAATCGGTCGCAATGTGGCATTTTTTTTGTAGTGGTTCGACACAGTAATTAAATAAAACTCAATTAAACTTGAAAATATTCTCCTAATCAACATGGATATTGAAAATAAAACAAAAAGAGAGTTTAAAAATTAAAACTAGTCAACGATTGGCTTGAGCGGCTTCCTTGAATCTTGACACCAACTTGAATACTTAAAGTCTTAAAGAGAGTGAAAATTATGTAGAAAATAATAGAACAAGAGATGGAATATACAATCAATGGATTCAACCCCTGATCATGGCTAGTCTCTCTCTTTATATAAACTTTCTGGAATATCTTCGTGTTCGTTTAGGAAAGTGAATCTCTAATGAGTAAGAAATCTTTTGGAGATAGGAAACTGTTTAGGCTTTGTATTTCTTCCCAATTAGGACTCTCCCAGTGTCTAAATAAGACTTCAGCTTTAATAAGGTACATCCCACAATATCTTCTTGTTGGCAGCACGGGCTTAATATGAAATTTCAGCCCAAGTTGAACTCTGCAGAGTAGCACGGGGGTGCTGGGTAGCACGCCTTCGGGGTGCTACTTCCTAGAAGTCTTTGATAATTGATCTTCTCTTGCATTTTTGTCTAGTTTCGTAAAAAAATCTTGCAAAATTCTTCAAGATCAAGTGAAATATAATTCAAGGAAGCTTTATTGAAAAACATAAATAAAAATAAATAAAACTAATTAAAGTAATTAAAAATACTAAAAATCCTAATAAAAACTATATTAAAAATACTATAAAAATAACACCTATCAGTTTTCAGGGAAAAATACTAATCAAAATATTATTTTGCATGAATGTCAGCTTATCGATGCATGAACATACTTATAAAGCATGCAATTATAGACAAACATTAAAAGCATAATTGAAATATAAATGTGTAATTCAGAGGAGAGCCCAATAGGCATGGCCGGTTCAATGAACAGCCGGTTCGAGATGTTTAAAATTTTGAACCAAAACCGACCTTTGAACCTCCGGTTCCAGTTCCGGCACGGTTCCGATGAACCGACGGTTCGAATTACAGTCTGATTCGGTTCCGGTATTACACAAATTTTTAAAGAAGTAATAAAATTTTGATTCCAAATTCATAAATAAATAATAATTTTAAAATGTTTAGATTTTATTAACTAAATAAATTATTATAAAATTTTAAAAGAAAAACTTCTATTAACTTAGAACTATTATTACATTAAATTTACAAATTTTGCTAACTCGCTAATATAGAAAATTATAATTTTTTATTTTGGGCTTGAATTAAATTAAAATTGAAAAATTTTAATTTAATTGCCTACGTATCCTCTTGGGAATTAGAGGAAATCAAAGCCCACGTAGTTCTTTTTTTTTTTTATTAAAATGGAAAATAACCTCCTAATTATTACAATTAATTTTCGTCATCGGTGCCACTAGTCCCCGTTAATGAGCCGGAATCATCATCATCGCTTGAATTTTATTGGTCTTGAGTTCTCGATTCTGCTCTAGTCCAATCGTCAACACATTCTTGCATTTCCACATTATTTGGCAATAATCTTGACCGTGTTGCATCTAAAATTTGTCCACCTGCACTAAAAGCTTGTTCTACTGCAACAGTAGAAATTGGACAAGCAAGAATATCTTTTGCAATTAAAGCTAAGACTGGAAAGCGATTTGCATGCTTTTTCCACCAACCCAAAATGTCAAATTTGTTGGGTCTTCTTCCGCATCATCACCTAAAAACTCAAAATCTGTGCTAATATATGTCTCAATTTCTGTGTATGAATGTGGACATTCCCTTGATTTTTTTTGGAAACATTTTGCATGAAAGTAAATTATGTAGAATGAAATTTAGTGGATTGTGTAGTTTGTGGATGTGATACTTGAGGAAGGGGAGATACTAATTTAGAATACTCATCATACAATTGACAGACATATCTTAAAACATTATTAGTAAGAGAAAAATAATCTACTTCAATATTAAAAGTTCTATAATAAAGACGAAAAAATTATTATAATGCAACTAACTTAAATCTAGGACAAAGAAAAAATGCAACTAAATTTAAATCCTGAATTTCAGTATAATATTTTAACCATTTAGTTTTCATCATGAATATACATTCTTGTAAATCATCATCATTTTCATTTTCAATTATGGCACTACTTGTGGCCAAACAATGAAATGGAACTAAATAGGAAGTAGGATAATAAACACCACTAAAAATTCTTGTATAATTTTCAAAAACTTGCAAAATATCTAATCTTTTTTTACAAATAGTCCAATTGGTTGGATAAAGTTGAAAATGTGATACATGCAATTGCATAAATGAAGAAAGAATATCTTTATATTCATAAGACCCATTTAACATTTTATAAGTTGAATTCCACCTTATAGGAATATTTCTTGAAAATTTTTTATATTTTTTTCCCATAGAGTGACAAAAATTTTTAAATTCTTTTCTAACATATCCATGTGTCTATAAATGATTTAAAGCATTTTTTATTGGACTAAAGATACATTTAATGTTGTTAATGCATCTTGAACACATAAATTTAAAATATGACATGCACATCTAGTGTGAAAAAATTATCCACCAAATTTAGGTTGACAAAGAGTTTTTAATTCATTTATTGATGCTTTATTTGCACTAGCATTATCAAAACCAATTGTAAAAATTTTTTTATTCAAATCATATTCTTCTTAAATAATATTTAACATGGCAAAAATATTATGGGCAGTGTGAGAGTCATCAAAAACTCTAAGTGCAATAATTCTTTTTTGAATTTTCCATTCATTATCAATCCAATGGAAAGTAACACCCATATAAAAATGAGTTTGCCAAGCATCACACCAAATATCATAACAAATTGCAATTTTACCATTAAAAATTGCAAACACATTTTTTAAAATTTCTTTTTCTTTCAAATAAATAGATAAGATAGTCCTTTTAAGTGTATTCTTAGGTATCTTTTTTGCTAAAGGATTTAATGCTTTTTTACAATAATTATTAAATCCAATTTTTTCACCAAATGAAAAAGATAATCGTTCCACACAAACCATTTTAGCCATTTCAATTTTATTAGTTTCATTACTATATTTAAATAGAGGAGTGTTAGGATCACCATATCTTGATGACGATAATTGAGTTTGAGTTACATCCATTCCTACCTCACTTGGATGATGTGATTTTAAATGCCTATTGAGAGTGCCATAGCCTCCTCCAAGTTTGAATGCATATTCTTTTTTGCAATAATATCGAACTGTATTGATTTTTCCGTTATCTTGAACAATTTTCGCAAAGTGATTATTGAAAATATTTGATTTTGTTAAGTTTACCTATTGAAATATTAGGAGATGTTGCTTCTTCTTGTGGTGGATGACAAGGAATATAACCTTCTTCAGCTAGAGTTTGACATTAAACTTCATCATTAAATTGTGGTGAAAAATCAGTCAATGAATCGTTTGAATCAATTTCTTCAACGCTTTGAGCAACTCGCTTTTCCTTGGAGCTTTGTGAATTGTGTGCCATATTTTTAAATGGAATTATGGAAAAAAAAATGAATAAATGGAATATGAAATTAATGGAATGAGTTGGAAATTATTATTTTCAAATACTAAGAAAATTATTAAAAAAAATCAAATGAATTAAATTTATGAATGGAAAAATTGAGATTAGAAGGAATTTAAAATTGGATGTATGAAAATAAAAAATAAACAAAAGATAATTCCAATATTAAGAAAAATAAAGCAATAGAAAAAATAATGAACTATGTAAATTTGAGAGAATTTTGATTGAAAATAAAAGGAGAGTTATGATATAATTGATTGTGAAAAAAATAATCAACTCATTATATTTATACATATTTTTCATTTTTTAGTTTCCCAAATTCTCCCTTATAATAGAAAAATAACAACTATATTTTTGGATAATTTAGTAAATTATAATAAATAAATAAATAATTGATTAAAAATGAATAAAATTTATTTACCAAAAATAAAAAAAAATTAAAAGTCATCTCAAGTTCTCATGTAACACCCACCGGCCAATCCCGGAGAACCAGACAGCGGATGCCACAATCGGTGCCGGAGCACCGTCTTATGTCACTTATTAAAGCTAGATCACAAATTAGCAGTGGTTAGATTTTCATAAGAGGCAAGTAATTAACATTTTTTCTTTAAAAACAAAAAACACAGACCAACAGCCCAGTCCTGATTCAACACATCCAACTCCATATCCAACTCCATGTTTATTTAATCCCTACTTATCCGAGCACTCAATTTTAATAAATCCAAATCCAGTGATTGGTTAAGATATTTGGAAATACATTTCATGAAGGGCTCAAAACCTAGTTTTGTCATTTTAGGGGTCAAAGATAAACAAAAGTTCGGAAATACTGGTGGGTTGCCATGACAGAATCAGTTTTAGAAATAAAATCATAAATTGAGTTATAGGTATTCCAATTGGACACAAGAGGATAATTTAGAAAGCTAAGAAGTAGAGCTACAACGTTTATGAAGAACATAAGACATTATTTTGCCATTTTAGTGGTCAAAATGGACCATCATTTCGGATATACAGGTAAGACACCATAACAAAACCAATTTTAGTATTTAAATCATAAGTTGAGCTACAAGTATTGGAATTAGACATAAGAATATGTTTTAGAAAGCTGAGAAATAGAGCTACAACTTTTATGAAGAAGTCAGAAACAGATGGGAAGTATAAAGGGGTCGAAAATGATTTCCAATTCCACTTAAGACCATATCTAACATTAAAATTCATCAATTTAACCAAAACATACAAAGTTCCCAAAATAAATTTTGTGCTTATAGATGAATTTTCTCTCTATCCTACAAAGTATCCTAAATGCCTAACCACTAGGATCTTCGGATATCTTCACACAGTATGGATTTTTATAGGACTTGCCTTGTTCATTTTCTTTCTATAAGAATTCTGCATAAAATAATATTAGCACGAATAATATAATTCAAATTTATTTGTTTTGTTTTAATCATCAAAATTTAGAGATTAGAATTTGACCCTTGAGCCAACATCAACCTCTCTCGCAGGAGGCAAACCAGACAAATCCTCGAGAAATACATCTGGAAGGTCACAGACCGTCGAAATCTCATAGACACTAGGAGATCTCCACTCAGGCTCAAGTACACAGGCCAAGAACGCCTCACAACCGTGCTGTATCATTCTCCTAGCGATACTGGCTGAAATAACATTAGAGAGGTAATCCATCCTCTCCCCCACAACTACAATCTCCTCTTCAGACGAAGTTTGAAGCGTAATCCTCTTACGTCTACAATCAACAATGACCCCATGTCTAGTCAGCCAATCTATACCCAACATCACATCGTACTCCTGAAAAGGCAACTCTATCAAATCACCCGGAAATACATACTCATGAATGACTAAAGGGCAATCTCTATACACCCGATCAACTACTTGTGAATACTCAAATTTTGAGGCTCAAAAAGCCAGTTTTCCCGGCCGCGGCGGTGGCGGCCGCCCTTAAAGGCGGCGGTAGCCGCTATCGCCAGCGGCGGCAGCCGCCGGCGACAGCGGCTGCAGGTTCTTGTGAATACCCATTTTTTTGAGGCTCAAAGAGCCAGTTTTCCTGGACTGCAAACAGTCCGGTCGGACTAAAGGCCATTCTGAAAGTTCACCAGAACTATGCCACTATGGTACTTGAAATGTCCGGAAAATTATAAGGATAGCGGAACTGGTCCCGAAATATTTTTTGGAGGTCCGGAACTCCCGAAAAAGCCTCCGGAACGAGAAAAAAAGCACACGGGTCGATGTGCCCGCCCTCAGGGGTGGGCACGCCCCCGGCGGTCCTGCCCGCCCTCCACGCCCCCCCCCCCAGGGCGGTCCAGCCCGCCCTGGAGGGCGGGCACGCCCGCCCTCGAGGGCGGGCAGGACCGCCCTTGGGTCTCCTTTTTCCTATAAAATTGGCCCCGGGGCCTCCGTTTTTACTCACTCAGTCTGTGTTGACGGACGCTCCTTCTCCCCTACGCTCCTTGCGATTCTTTACTGCTTTTTTGCATTTTAGTTTAGCTTTATTGCTTTCTTTGCTTTGTTAAGTGATCATTAAAATTTAAATTAATTAATATTACCTTAACGAGGAGCTTAACCTGGAGTTAAGAAGCGGCCGTCGATTAAATCAGGTACATGAACTAAACTCTGCCTATTTAATTTTAGCACTTCATGCATGCTTCTTTTCTACTCCTAAATAACTCTACCACTGCATAAATGCATCCACATCATAATTAGGCAAATAAATTGCCTCAATTAAATAAATTTAGGCTAAACGCCCGGTTAATTAATAATCGTGGTATTAAAGCCTAAATCCGACAATATTGGCTTAAAGCCTAGTTAATCAATAACTATGGTTTGATTGCCTTTATTTCAAACAGTTTTGGCTTAAGTCCAATTAATCAATAGTTGTGACTAAAAAGCTTTAATAAAACACGTTTTTCTTGGCAATAAATGGCCTACATTACAATTTAATTGATCACTTTTGGCAAACAAATTGCCTATAAGTGAGATTAATCTTTTCCTTAGCGACAAATCGCTTAAATCAAAATTTTGGCTAAAAGCCTGCAAATAATCACTTTTGGCAAACAAATTGCCTATAAGTGAGATTAATCCTTTTCTTAGCGACAAATCGCTTAAATCACAATTTTTGGCTAAAAGCCTTCAAACAATTGCTTTTGAAAAATAAATTGCCTTAAGTCAATCAATTTTGGCGACAATCGCCTAAATAATCATCTTGGGGCAAGCAACTTGCCTAAATCAACTCGTTTTGGCTAAAAGCCTTAAAATCAATCATTTTTTGGCGACAATCGCCCAATCAACTTTTTTTGGCAATCAAATTGCCTAAATCACTCTTTTTGGCTAAAAGCTTTAAAATCAATCATTTTGGCGACAATCGCCTAAAATCAATCATTTTGGCAATCAAATTGCCTAAATCACTCTTTTTGGCGAAAAGCCTTAAAATCAATCATTTTAGGCGACAATCGCCTAAAATCAATCATTTTGGCAATCAAATTGCCTAAATCAATCTTTTTGGCTAGAAGCCTTAAATCAGTCAATTTTTGGCAATAAAATTGCCCAATCAACATTTTGGCAACAAACACCAAATCAAATCAATCAATTCTTTGGCAAAATGCCTAAACAAAATGCACGAAGCATACACACACTCATGCATTAAGCATACCCATTCAAAGCCCTTCAAAGAAGGCCTATCGAACTACGTTGACTTTGATCTTCCATTCAAACGGAAGTACGTAGGCACGTTTGGGATCTAACCCCGAGCGGCAAGTCGAAATCACATAAACATTTTCAATTGCTTCATATTCCTTGCAAAGCATTCATTCATGGTCAGTTCATCAGCATGACATAGTCTCGGGATCCACCTCGGGTTCGTAGACCATGCCTCAACCATTTGGGTTAATTAATCTAACATTTAGGTTGATTAAAAATTGGAGTCACTTAGGGTTTTTTCCTAGTTTACCCTAAAATAATTAAACGAGGTGGCGACTCACACATCACGTGCATTTCTTCCTTAGTCACATGCATCATATGCATTTTTGATGTTTTGGGGAGGGGTTCACAGTTTGGCGACTCTGCTGGGAACATTATGTAATCTTTTTGCATAAGTGGACTACAATTGCTGCATAGACTAACCGACCCTTCTATAGGGCATTATTTTACTATGTTTTGTTTTGCAGGGTACCTTGACATGAATCGAGTGTTCTTTCTTTAAGAATACTTGATGAGAAAATTTGAACTTAATTGACACATTTGATTAAACCATTTAAACTTGTTGATTTATTTGCACGATTGAGAATCTTTTTCTCCATTGCATAAAAAATGAATTTCAAATGAATTTCTTTTCTATTTGTTCAAACTTCTGAGTCTGGATAGCACGTAGCGCTGATCGGCAGGTCTCTTTGATTATGTCGACGGACAGCCAAAGCGTCCTCCCTGTTACCGCAAACCATCCCTAATCCTTTTAGGGGTGGCCCATGAGTATGCGTACCGTTGGACCCACGCGAAACTCTTTGTTTCACATGTGGTTAGGTATATCCTTACTCAAGGTTCAAGGGTCCCTTTATAAGTCAATTCTCTATTTGTGTCATAGCCTATAGTACCTATCCTTTAGGACTCTATGCACCCAATGATGCTGAATCACTCCATTAAAATGAATTATGTTGTGATGTCGTGCTCATTCACACATTCACCCCATACTTCACAAAAAAATCACAATTTGGCCTAAGGCCCAAAATTTCACAATTTGGCCCTAGAGGCCCAAAAATTCTCAAGTTGGCCACAGAGGCCCAAAAATTCCCAATTTGGCCCCAGAGGCCCTAAAATTCATAATTTGGCCCCGAAGGCCCAAAAATTCTCAATTTGGCCACAGAGGCCCAAAAATTCCCAATTTGGCCCCAAAGGCCCTAAAATTCATAATTTGGCCCTAAAGGCCCAAAAATTCTCAATTTGGCCACAGAGGCCCAAAAATTCCCAATTTGGCCCCTAAGGCCCTAAAATTCATAATTTGGCCCCGAAGGCCCAAAAATTCTCAATTTGGCCCCGAGGGCCCAAAAATTCTCAATTTGGCCCCTAAGGCCCAAAAATTCCCAATTTGGCCCCTAAGGCCCAAAAAATTCTCAATTTGGCCCCGAAGGCCTAAAAGTTCACATTTTGGCCCCTAAGGCCCAAGAAAAAATTTTCTTTGAGAACTTAGGGCCATTCGAAAAGTCGAGGTGTCCTAGCATACCAACATTACCCTACCACATAGGGTCAGACCGTCCCATCTCACAGGGTCAAGTCCAAATACCTTACCCATACACTACCCCACCTCACACTATCTCACTCTATGAAAACACCTTATATAGGATAGTCTAATCGTTTTGACTATGTCCTTTCTCAGGTACCCACAATCCGAGTGTCTACCCAAGTGCCAATCACACCTACGGTGCTATCACCAACTTCACCAACTTCACCAGCTACACCAGTCTCACCTGCAACTCCAACAACCCCACCTGCATCAATGGCATCACTTGCTGATATCCAAACCCTCATCGAACAACTGGAGGCCAGAATGAATGAGGCATTGGTTGCCCAAAGAACTGCCCTGATAGCTGAGCTGGGCAATGGTAATGGAAATGGGGCTTCGGCCGGGGGAAGTGGACCTGCTGCCTCCAATTAGGGACCTGCTGCAGAATCGACAAACCCTACCCTTAACCTGGATGACATGCCCTCCAGAACTGCTTCTGAGCTGGAAGCTCAGAAAATGAGAGAAAAATTGGAACTCTTGGAAAGGTCAATCACTGCCCTTAAAACACACAAGGAAGTGGTGGACATGGACTCCTTGTCCTTGTTCCCCGAAGCGAGACTGCCAACAAAATTCAAAATGCCCAACATGGATAAGTTTGACGGAACCACTTGTCCCAAAACGCACCTGAAAATGTATGTGGGTGCCCTCAACCCGTTTGGCCTGAACAGCGAGCTCCTTGCTCAGTTGTTTCAGCAATCTTTGACTGGTGCTGCATTAAGATGGTTTGTAAGCTTGGATCATTCCAAAATGAAGAATTGGGAGGACATATGCAATGCTTTCAACACGCAGTACCATTATAATATCGAAGTGGATGTTACTCGGAGGGAGCTGGAAACCACTAAACAAAAGAACAATGAGTCTTTCTCCTCGTTCCTTTTGAGGCGGAGAGCCAAAGCTGCTCAAATGATCAACCGACCTTCTGAACAGGAACAAGTTGACATAATAATCAAGAATTTACTGCCTGTCTACCAGTCACAGCTTCAAACATAGTACTTGCCTACGTTCCAATCACTCATTGCGACTGCAACTAAGGTGGAAGACTTAATCCAGTTGGGTCAACTCAAAGAAGACTCGTACAAGAAGCAGAATCATGCTGGACTTTGAAAAACCGTCTACAAGACCTGGTTGACAATGGGTCCATCATCCCCAAGAGCAAGCTGAACATTAACCAATCCCTTGCCTAACCATGGGATTAATGCAAAAAAATTTGTTGAACAAGAATCGTTCGATCCTTTCGAACTTTTCTTAGAAATGAATGAAGTTTGTGTCTGAGAAGGTTGAGATCAAACCTCCAAAAGAACAAAGGAATTGTTCAAGACCAACAACAACCTGTCTGATCGATTCAAGCATCGAGAAGAACAAAGTCACTACAGTTAATCTAATCCTAGTCCGTCACAGTCCACCTAGAGTTTATCTTTTAGGGTCTAGTTTTTTTTTCTTTTCATTTTCATTTCCGTTCAAGTTTTCATTTGTAAATCTAAGTGTCTTTTGTACACAAATTTTGTCTTATCAATAAAAAGGGATCAGTTTACGTTCCAATCATGTTTATATTCTTTCCATATCCTTTCCTGTGAAAGTACAAAAAAAAAATTCGAAAAAAATAATAATAAAAAAATTAAAAAAAATGATGATAAAAAAAAGAGATAATAAAAATTGGCAAAGAAAAATGCATTCATTTGCTCTGCATCAATCAAAGCTGGAGGCATCCTAAGAAGCACCATCAAAAGGGAAGTTTTGAAGGGTAATCATGGAAAGGATCCAGCAAAGGGTACGCAAGACTTCAAACAGTACCGAGGCAAAGCCGATTAAAGGGGTTAGGGCCAGAATGGTTTCTCCGAAAACCCAGGAATGGAAGATGCTCCGACAAAGAGATGTCTGAATTTTGAGCTTAAAAGCGACAGAATAAAGAAGTTATGTTTGGAATTGGGTTGGGTCTGCACGAAGTCGCAATGCTATCCATACACTACTCAAGTCATCTCAGAATCAAGTTGCCTCGAAATTCTTTATGGAGAGGCTGCTTCTAAGCAAGCAAAAGGAAGCAAACAAAGCAAAAGAAAAAAATGGGTCAAAAGGAAATTCTGCACAAAAGAAAGAAATCAAGGACAAAGCTACAGGAAATCAAGTTGTCAAAAATGGGTCAACCGTAAGCTCTCCGTTAAATTCAAGCCCATCAAGGGTAGATGACAAATCATTTCAGCCATAAGGACAAAGACCAAGCGGCTGCTCACATTTCGAAAAAGCAAGTTAAAAGGAGCAGTCATTTCCACAAATTGGATGAGAACAAACACCTTGAAAATCAAGCGCCAGGCATAGCACAAGTACAAGTGTCCTTATAAACAAGGATCATTTCTCAAAACAAGGAAAAGGAAGAGTCTCCTCAAAATTCCTTATGGAGAGGAGAACCATTGAGGAAATAAGTTTCAAATTCAGAGGAAGATAAAGTTCAAGAAAAGGGATCAAATTAACCTCAAGAATTCAAACATGGCGAAGCCACAAACTCAAAGCATAAAAGCTTCTTCAACACTCAAGCCACTCAAGTTACCACCACAATGTGGGTATTCAAAACTCTTTGTGATGAATACAAGTCATATTTCAGTCAACTAGTGGTAAAACCACTACAACAACAAAGTCAGATTCACCTAGGGCCATCACTATCATATGAGCTCGAGTCAATAAGTTGATTCAACATCATCAAAGTCGGGAATGAATCCCGTACAGACATCAAGTCGGGAAGGAATCCCGCAAAGACATCAAGCTGGGAAGGAATCCCGCGAAGAAATCAAGTCAGAAATGAATTCTGCATCAACATCAAGTCGGGAATGAATCCCGTAAAGACATCAAGTCGGGAAGGAATCCCGCGAAGAAATCAAGTCAGAAATGAATTCTGCATCAACATCAAGTCGGGAAGGAATCCCGCAAAGACATCAAGTCGGGAAGGAATCCCGCAAAGACATCAAGTCGGGAAGGAATCCCGCGAAGAAATCAAGTCAGAAATGAATTCTGCATCAACATTAAGTCGGGAAGGAATCCCGCAAAGACATCAAGTCGGGAAGGAATCCCGCAAAGACATCAAGTCGGGAAGGAATCCCGCGAAGAAATCAAGTCAGAAATGAATTCTCCATCAACATCAAGTCGGGAAGGAATCCCGTAAAGACATCAAGTCGGGAAGGAATCCCGCAAAGACATCAAGCCGGGAAGGAATCCCGCGAAGAAATCAAGTCAGAAATGAATTCTGCATCAATATCAAGTCGGGAAGGAATGCTGTAAAGACATCAAGTCGAGAAGGAATCCCGCAAAGACATCAAGCCGGGAAGGAATCCCGCGAAGAAATCAAGTTAGAAATGAATTCTGCATCAACATCAAGTCGGGAAGGAATCCCGCAAAGATATCAAGCCGGGAAGAAATTCCGCGAAGAAATCAAGTCAGAAATGAATTCTGTATTAATATCAAGTCGGGAAAGAATCCCGAAGAAATCAAATCGGAAATGAATTCCACAATCAGCATTAAGTCGGAATTGACTTTTGCCCCAACAGCAAGTCGAAAATAAATTTCGCACCAAGATGGAAAGGAATTCCGCACTAACATCAAGTCGGAGATGAATTCCGCACCAGCCGAGCACGAAGTTCACATCTCGGAAGGAACTACGAAAGACCTGATTCTCCCCATCCCCCGAAGAGTTCTTGGAGATACGTAGGCAGCCACAAAGGCGCCGTCACAAACATAAGTTTGCATCATAAATAGCATTTTCTCTTTGCCAATATAAAAAATAAAAATAAAAAATAAAAAAAAGAGAAGAAAAGAAAAATAAAAGCTGGAGTTGAAAATCCGAAAGGACGGCTTCAGGAAAGAATTGAGCC
Source organism: Jatropha curcas (assembly GCF_041381405.1). Classification (NCBI taxonomy): domain Eukaryota; kingdom Viridiplantae; phylum Streptophyta; class Magnoliopsida; order Malpighiales; family Euphorbiaceae; genus Jatropha; species Jatropha curcas. The sequence goes on along the minus strand of NC_143158.1, from coordinate 13,640,005 downwards.
CGCTAGGCTGAAAACCCGAAAGGGCGGTCTAGGCAAAAGTCGGGCAAAGAGCCTGCTAGAGTCGAAAACCCGAAAGGGTGGCTACTAGGCAAAAGTTAAGGCAAAAAAAAAAAAAAAAGTGCTTTCATGAATTCTTTTAGAGAGTCCATTTTTTGTAGGATAAACAGCAAAGTATGTCCTTAAAAAAAAAAAATCCCTTTCAAAGGTCTCCTTGGGAATATATAAATCATTTTTTCTAGGAATCACCGAGTTCCTTCGAGTCAAAATTCACTACAAGAAAAATTTGAGTCTCCAATGAGTCTCTAAAATCAAGTCTCCACCACCGGTGGTCATTCCACAATGAGTCACAAGAATCGAGTCATTCTCAAAAGTTCATTTTGAAAGCGTCACTCTTTGAGTCATTCCTCAAAAAAAAAAAAGAGAGAGAGGAAAATGTCAATTCAATCCCCGGGGCTTCCAAAACAACCCTAAAAAAATGTCAAGCATAATCGTTGAAAGGTAATTCTTTAATACCTCGTCTCCACTCGGACCATTGTTTCTTCAATCCTTTCAGACGAGCGATGTCATCCACATTGTCCGTTTCCTTGAGTCATATAAGTGGCTTTGTTCTCTTTGATTCCTCAATCGATTGGACAAGTACGACACCAATGTTTTGAAGTATTCCATGGTCAGCACCATTCTGGGGGCAAGAAGTGATAAGAACCTTCACCATTCTCCCATCACAGAAGTAATCACGGAATTTTTAGTCTTTCATTAAGAAGAAATTTTATTTCAGCTAATAAGGGCATCAATTCTCTCAAGCAAGGGGCAAAATCCTCCAAGTTGGATCCAGAGGCAAGTGTTATAAAAAAAAAAAACATACACAACCCAGGGTGGAACCCAACCATCATCAATCTCTTTTACACAAACCCAGGGTAGAACCCGGTTAATGGTTAACCTGTTTTTAGATAAAACCTAGGGTGAAACCCTAACCAATAACCAATCATTTTGCATCCAAAACCAAGCCATTTGATCATTTCGACTTTAGATGGACCCTTGGTTCTCAAAGAGAAAAAAAAAAAAACAAAAACAAAACAAATCTCTTTTCAAGCCCTCATTAAGAGGCAAAACATCTTTTTCAATTCCTCTAAGAGGCAAAATCTCTGTTCAAGCCCTCTAAGAGGCAAAATCTCTGTTCAAGCCCTCTAAGAGGCAAAATCTCTTTTCAAGCCCTCTAAGAGGCAAAACATCTTTTCAAGCCCTCATTAAGAGGCAAAACATCTTTCCAAGTCCTCTAAGAGGCAAAATCTCTTTTCAAGTCCTCATTAAGAGGCAAAACATCTTTTCAAGTCCTCTAAGAGGAAAAACTTCTTTTTAAGTCCTCAAAGAGGCAAAAACATCTTTAAGTTACAAACATAAATCCATGCATTTGATCATTTCATTTCAAAGAAAAAAACCACGGCGGGGTTTCCTCCTCTGCACATCCTCAAAATTTGCTCCTTCAGACAGCCACTGGCTCTCATAAATCATTTTTTATGATAGCTAGTGGGGGGCAACTGTGAATACTCAAATTTTGAGGCTCAAAAAGCCAGTTTTCCCGGCCGCGGCGGTGGCGGCCGCCCTTAAAGGAGGCGGTAGCCGCTATCGCCGGCGGCGACAGCGGCTACAGTTGCCTGTGAATACCCATTTTTTTGAGGCTCAAAGAGCCAGTTTTCCTGGACTGCAAACAGTCCGGCCGGACCAAAGGCCATTCTGGAAGTTCACCAGAACTATGCCAATATGGTACTTGAAATGTCCGGAAAATTATAAGGATCGCGGAACTGGTCCTGGAATATTTTTTGGAGGTCCGGAACTCCCGAAAAAGCCTTCGGAACGAGAAAAAAAGCACACGGGTCGATGTGCCCGCCCTCAGGGGTGGGCACGCCCGCCCCCCCAGGGCGGGCCAGCCCGCCCTGGAGGGTGGGCACGCCTGCCACCAAGGGGCAGGTACGCCCGCCCCCAAGGGGCAGGCACGCCCGCCCCCCTGAGGCGGGCACGCCCGCCCTCGAGGGCGGGCAGGACCGCCCTTGGGTCTCCTTTTTCCTATAAAATTGGCCCCAGGGCCTCCGTTTTTACTCACTCAGTCTGTGTTGACGGACGCTCCTTCTCCCCTACGCTCCTTGCGATTCTTTACTGCTTTTCTGCATTTTAGTTTAGCTTTATTGCTTTCTTTGCTTTGTTAAGTGATCATTAAAATTTAAATTAATTAATATTACCTTAACGAGGAGCTTAACCTGGAGTTAAGAAGCGGCCGTCGATTAAATCAGGTACATGAACTAAACTCTGCCTATTTAATTTTAGCACTTCATGCATGCTTCTTTTCTACTCCTAAATAACTCTACCACTGCATAAATGCATCCACATCATAATTAGGCAAATAAATTGCCTCAATTAAATAAATTTAGGCTAAATGCCCGGTTAATTAATAATCATGGTATTAAAGCCTAAATTCGACAATATTGGCTTAAAGCCTAGTTAATCAATAACTATGGTATGATTTCCTTTATTTCAAACAGTTTCGGCTTAAGTCCAATTAATCAATAGTTGTGACTAAAAAGCTTTAATAAAACACATTTTTCTTGGCAATAAATGGCCTACATTATAATTTAATTGATCACTTTTGGCAAACAAATTGCCTATAAGTGAGATTAATCTTTTCCTTAGCGACAAATCGCTTAAATCAAAATTTTGGCTAAAAGCCTGCAAATAATCACTTTTGGCAAACAAATTGCCTATAAGTGAGATTAATCCTTTTCTTAGCGACAAATCGCTTAAATCACAATTTTTGGCTAAAAGCCTTCAAACAATTGCTTTTGGAAACTAAATTGCCTTCAGTCAATCAATTTTGGCGACAATCACCTAAATAATCATCTCGGGGCAAGCAACTTGCCTAAATCAACTCGTTTTGGCTAAAAGCCTTAAAATCAATCAATTTTTGGCGACAATCGCCCAATCAACATTTTTTGGCAATCAAATTGCCTAAATCACTCTTTTTGGCTAAAAGCTTTAAAATCAATCATTTTGGCGACAATCGCCTAAAATCAATCATTTTGGCAATCAAATTGCCTAAATCACTCTTTTTGGCGAAAAGCCTTAAAATCAATCATTTTAGGCGACAATCGCCTAAAATAAATCATTTTGGCAATCAAATTGCCTAAATCAATCTTTTTGGCTAGAAGCCTTAAATCAGTCAATTTTTGGCAATAAAATTGCCCAATCAACATTTTGGCAACAAACGCCAAATCAAATCAATCAATTCTTTGGCAAAATGCCTAAACAAAATGCACGAAGCATACACACACTCATGCATTAAGCATACCCATTCAAAGCCCTTCAAAGAAGGCCTATCGAACTACGTTGACTTTGATCTTCCATTCAAACGGAAGTACGTAGGCACGTTTGGGATCTAACCCCGAGTGGCAAGTCGAAATCACATAAACATTTTCAATTGCTTCATATTCCTTGCAAAGCATTCATTCATGGTTAGTTCATCAGCATGACATAGTCTCGGGATCCACCTCGGGTTCGTAGACCATGCCTCAACCATTTGGGTTAATTAATCAAGCATTTAGGTTGATTAAAAATTGGAGTCACTTAGGGTTTTTTCCTAGTTTACCCTAAAATAATTAAACAAGGTGGCGACTCACACATCACGTGCATTTCTTCCTTAGTCACATGCATCATATGCATTTTTGATGTTTTGGGGAGGGGTTCACACTACTACACTCTAACCCAAAGGGCTAGTAACCTCAACGCGGTGCTCTAATGTATCAGCATGCATACTACCCAGTCTACCCACATGTATGCATATTTATGAATGCGTGGAGCCCGGATCAATCAACGCAAGTACAAAAGTGTCAAAGATGGAGAAAGTACCTGCAATGACATCCGGCACATCCCGCTGCTCCCTGTTCCTGATGGCATAAGCCCTCGCTTGTGCTCTAGCCTCTGGTCTCTCCACAGTCTCAAAAACTGGTCTCTCACTCGTAGTACCATATCCCTCACTATGGCCTCTACCTCTGCCTCTCTGCACATAGGGAGCTGGCCTCCTAACTTGGTGAGCTGGACGAGTCACGGTCATAGGACAATCCCTGATCATATGCTCAGTGGATCCACATCTAAAGCAAGCTCTCGTAGCTCCCCAACACACCCTAACATATCTCCTGCCACACTGAATGCAAGTTTGTAGACCTGGCCATGCAGCACCTCCGCCACTAGCAACAGATGTAGCCGGAGGAGCTGATCTCGTAAATATACCCCGACCAACTGTCTGGCCTGGTCTGACCCCCATCTGCGGTCCGCCTCTAAATCTCTTGCTACTAGACTGGAACCCTGAAGTCTGTCCAAACGTAGCACTCTGCAATCTCTTATACTGACTGCTCTGCTGGGTCCTCTGACCTCTGGCCTGTCTCTCATTCCAAATAATCTCAAGCTCTGAAGCAGTCTTCACCAAACAAGCTAATGTGGTGTGGGGCTGGGATGTCAAGTGCATCTTATACTCATCCAGTAACCCCTTCCGGAACCGCTTACACCTATCTACCTCAGTAGGGACCAACTTTGAAGCATACCTACTCAACCGCAGAAGCTCCCGTTCATACTTGGAGACAGTCATCCGTCCCTGCCTAAGCTTAAGGAACTCTGCTATCCTCTGATCCGTGTATAGCTCCCCCACATACTTCTCCCAAATCTCAGAGAGAAAGAAATCCCAAGTAACATCCTCGGCTCTCGCTGTCTTAACCGTAGACTCCCACCAGAGGTAAGCCTCTTCCTTTAGCAAGGAAACAGCATAAATCAATCTATTTGGAGGAGTACACTGCATCTGGTCCAAGATCCTCTCTGTAGCTCGGAGCTAGAATTCTGCTACAGAAGGATCATCATCTCTCTGAACCATAAAATCCTCAACACTATCTCAATCTCTCTACTGAGGAATGGACCGAAACAGGGGCTGGTGCGACTGGAGCCTGGGGAACAGCTACCGCAGCCTGCCTCAATGCAGCTACCAACTGCTGTACCAAATCACACTGATTAGGCCCCGCAGTAGCCTGCCCTACAGCCGATGCGCGCTCTGCATTGGAACCCAGAATGCCAACGACACCACCGGCTGGCATACCACCCTCTAACATAGCACACTCTGGAGGGACATAACTGTCCACCTCTTCATCCAGCAGGTGCTGAGACATCACTAAATACCTACAAAGACTAGCAGATTTGCATTAGAGAGAAATTTCCAAAATAGACTAATATGGCATGTATTTAACTTAATTAACTTATATCATTACTCTAAATCGGATAAACTCTCATACCAAATCATATATCCTAGAATCGTCTAAACCTATGCTCTGATACCATAAAATGTAACACCCACCGACCAATCCCGGAGAACCAAACGGCGGATGCCACAATCTGTGCCGGAGCACTGTCTTATATCACTTATTAAAGCTAGATCACAAATTAGCAATGGTTAGATTTTCATAAGGAGGCAAGTAAGTAACATTTTTTCTTTAAAAACAAAAATAAATAAAATAATATTTAAAGAAATTCCTACGAAAATTTCGCAAGAATTTCCTCTAAAAATTAACTTGCCACACAAAGAAAATATACACACTTCCAATGTTCTCCAAACCCCAAAACTCCAATTCAACACAACATGCCACAAGCACTTCTAAATATCCATCATTATACTGAGATTCCATCACAATATTCTAAACACATTCTCGTCTCAAGGAATATATAATCATTATACACTAAAAATATAATAAGATTGTTATTTCCTTAAATCATAATAACTCTTAATAAATTATAAACTTATTATATACAACCTCCATAACACAATATTTTATATACATGTTAAAAATCACCATTTACAAAATATCCTACCCAAAATATCTACTCTGATGCTACTCCTCTGGTCTTGAAAAACATCTTCCTCTCCTAACCTGCGGTGAATACTCAAATTTTGAACCTCAAAAAGCCTGTTTTCCCGGACTGCAAATAGTCCGGCCAGACCGGAGGCCATTCGAAAAGTTCACCGAAAGTATGCCAATATGGTACTTGAAACGTCCGAAAAATTACGAGGATCGCGGAACTGGTCCCGGAATATTTTTTGGAGGTACGGAACTCCCAAAAAAGCCTTTGGAACGAAAAACTAGCGAGTGGACAGGATAGGGTGGCAGCAGCCGCCGTCCACGGCGGCAGCACCCGCCGTCGCCGTCCAGGGTGGCAGCGGCCGCCATCCACGGCGGTAGCAGCCGCCCTCCAGCCTGGTTTTTCCCTATAAATACAGCCCCGAATCGACAGTTTTACACACTTGGTCTGTGCTGACGGACGCTCTCTTCTCTCCTACGCTCCTTGCGGTTCTTCTACTGCTTTTCTACATTTAGTTTAGGCTTTTATTACTCTGCTGTTGTGATATTTGGTCACTTAATTGAATTAATTTTAATTAGTATTCCCCAAACGAGGAGCTTAATCTGGAATTTTCAAACTGAAGCTAAGAAGCGGTCGCCGATTAACTCAGGTAATAACGAAACTCTGCCCATTTAATTTCAGCATTTTGTGCATATTCTCTTATACTCTAAATTCTAATTAAATAATTAAATAACTGCATTCACACCATCGTCATTTTGGCAGCAAACTGCCTTAAGTAAATAAGTGTAGGCTAAAATGCCCGGTTAATCAATAATCGTGGTATTAATGCTTAACTCCGAACATATTGGCTAAAGTGCCTAGTTAATTAATAACTACGGTGTAATTGCCTTTATTTCGAACAGTTTGGCTAAAAGTCCAATTAATCAATAATTGTGGCTAAAAGCCTTAATCAATCACGTTTTTGGCAACAAATTGCCTACAGTTTAATCAATCACGTTTTGGCAACAAATTGCCTACGGTTTAATCAATCGCTTTTGGCAAATAAATTGCCTATAATTCAAATAACCACTTTTTAGCGACAAATTGCTTGAATCGACGTTTTGGTAATAAATTGTCTCAACTAATCAATCAACTTTTTTTGGCGACAAATCGCCCAAATATCACTTTTTCTTTGGCAATAAATTGCCTAAATTACATTTCATCTTTTGGCACGAATGCCTTAATCATTTTGGTGACAAATAGCCCAAACATCATTTTTTTGGCAATAAATTGCCCAATCAAATACCTTTTGGCAACAGATGCCTAAAACAACAAAATCAATCAACCTTTGGCAAAAATGCTTAAAAAAATGCACGAAGCATGCACACACTCATGCATGAAGCATACCCTTTCAAAATGCCTTTGAATAGGCTTTATCGAACTATGTCGGCTTTGATCTCTCATTCAAACGAGAGTATGTAGGCACGTTCGGGATTCAACCCTGAGCGGCAAGTCGAAATCACCAAAACACTTTACTGGTCCAATTGCATCAATTTACCTTGCAAAGCATTTACACTTAGGTTAGTTAATCAGCATGACATAGTCTTGGGATCTACCTCGGGTTCGTAGATTGTGCCTTAAACTTTGGGGTAATCAATCTAGACTTAGGTTAATTAAAATTGGAGTCATTTAGGGTCCTTTCTTAGTTTTCCCTTATAAAAATAAACTAGGTGGCGACTTCATAAAACACACACGTGAGCATACCTCGTTCTAGCATTAATTTTGCCTTCGGGGGAGGGTTCACAATTTGGCGACTTCACTAGGGACCTATGTAATCATTTTACATACAGTGGACTACAATTGCTGCATCAACTAACTTGCCCTTCTTCAGGGTATTATTTTGTTGTGCTTTGTTTTGTAGGGTACCCTAACATGAATCAAGTGTTCTTTCTTTAAGAATACTTGATAAGGAAATTTGGACTTAATTGTAAAATTTAATCAAAACATTTAAATTTGTTGATTTATTTGCATGATTGAGAATCTTTTTTCTCCATTGCATAAAAAATGAATTTCAAATGAATTTCTTCTCTTCTGTTCAAACTTCTGAGTTTGAATAGCGAGTAGCGCTGATCGGCAGGTCTCCTTGATTATGTCGACGGACAGCCAAAGCGTCCTCCCTGTTACCGCAAACTATCCCTAATCCTTTTGGGGGTGGCCCATGAGTATGCATACTGTTGGACCCACGCGAAACTCTTTGTTTCACATGTGGTTAGGTATATCCTTACTCAAGGTTCAAGGGTCCCTTAATAAGCCAATTTTCTATTTGTGTCATAGCATATAGAACCTATCCTTTAGGGCTGTATGCACCCAATGATGTGAATCATATCATTAAAACGAATTATGACGTGATATTGTGCGCATTCATGACACATCATTTCATAAACATTAAAAACATTAAAAAGAAGACAAAATATTCTTTTTAGTCATGCACAATTGGACAAAGGAGTCGATCTACCTCACATAGCTGCAGCACTACCTTTCATCCTATACCACATATGTTATCTCTGAATCGAACCCCTTGAAATTCCTTATGGAGAGGCCGGTTCTTGACAGTAAGATGGCTAAGTGGGTGTCAGTGCTCGCAGCCTATGACTTGAAATTTGTACAACGGAAGGCAGTAAAAGGAGGAGCCTTGGCTAACTAATTAGCGGAACTGCCTGTGGAAGATGAAATGAAAGAAGTGGAGTTTCCCGACGAAGATCTCTTGAATGTGGAAAGTGACGTTTGGGAGATGTATTTTGATGGAGCTTCAAATTATCACGGAAATGGAATTGGAGTCGTGTTCAAAACTCCTTGTGGAGAATATGTCCCAATCGCAATCAACTTAGATTTCGACTGCACTAACAATGCAGCCGAGTATGAAGCTTGCATTAAGGGGTTAGAAGCGGCCCTGGAAAAAGAGATAAAAGTCCTTAGGGTTTTCGGGGATTCTAATTTAATAGTCTCCCAAGCTCTAAGGAAGTGGAAAATTAAGGAAGAGCGTTTGGTTCCTTACCTACAACACTTGGACGAATTGGCTCAACAATTCGAGGATCTGTCTTTCCATTACTTGCCCCGATCCAAGAACCAGTTTGCTGATGCCCTGGCTACTTTAGCTTCCATGGTCAATGTAGAGGGGAATCAAATCATTCGACCTTTGACAGTTCGGCTATAGAAAGAGCTGGCCCACATCATGAATTTGGTTGATGACAAGCCCTGGTTTTGGGACGTACAGAATTATCTTCAGAATGAGGCTTACTCGGATGGATCCTCGAAGACTGATCAACGGATACTAAGACAGTTAGCATCCGGATATTTCCTTACTTGGGGAGTTCTATATAAAAGAAGTTGGAACGGTTTGCATCTAAGATGCGTAGATGAAGGGGAAGCTCAAACCATTATGGATTCCTTACACAACGGGGAGTCCGGTCCACACATGCACGGGATAGCTCTAGCTCGAAAAATCATGAACCTGGGTTATTATTGGTCAACTATGAATGCAGATTGCGTGAGGCACGTGCAGAAGTGCCATGAGTGTCAATTTTTTTGCTAAGCTGCAAAAACAGCCTCCGGTCAATTTGAATCCCATTGCTTCACACTGGCCCTTTGCAACTTGGGGCATAGATGTGATCGGAAAGATCCACCCAAAGCCTTCCAATGGTCATCAATTCATCCTGGTTGCTGTAGACTATTTCACTAAGTGGATCGAGGCAGCCTCTTATTCGGTTTTGAATGCCAAAAAGGTGGCACAGTTCGTTCGTACTAACATCCTTTGTCGGTACGGAATGCCATTTGAGATCATCACTGATAATGGGTCCCACTTTCAGAGTGAATTTTTTGATTTGTTGAAAGAAAAGAGAATCCAACATCATAAGTCCTTACCTTATCGTCCACAAACAAATGGGGCTGTAGAGGCTGCAAATAAGGCTATAAAAGTCATTTTGTAGAAGACAGTTCAAAAGCACAAAGCTTGGCACGAACAGTTACCGAATGCCCTATGGGGATATAGGACTTCAATCAGAACGCCCACCGGGGCAACTCCGTATTCCTTGGTATATGGTATGGAGGCAGTGCTGCCTGTTGAACTGGAAGTTTGGTCGGCAAGAATCATCCGGGAAAGCCAAATCAGCGAAGCAGATTGGGTCCAGAATTACCACCTCCAACTCTTGGGTATTGATCAAAAAAGATTACAAGCGATCCACCGAACTCAGGTTTACCAGAGGAGAATGGCTAGGCATTTTAATAAGAAGGTCAAAGACCGAAAATTGGAAGAAGGTTGTTTGGTCTTGAAGGAAATTAGACAACCAGTCATAGACCCACGTGGGAAGTTCCGTCCTCATTGGGCTGGGCCCTACATTCTAAAGAGAATACTGTCCGGCGGAGCCGTCATTTTGACTGATTTAGATGGTTTGGAGTTCATGAATCCATGTAATTTAGATCAGTTAAAAAGATATTATGTGTAATTATAATCATTGCATGATGTAAAAAAGAGCTACATTAGACCTGATTCTCCTCGGAAAAAAGAAATTATGTATCGGAGACATGTAGGCAGCCCTCTTTTGGGCGCGGTCTAAACATTAATGGAAAAATCATTTCATAATTCATTCTTCTTTGCTAAAAAAAAAAAAAAAAAGAGGAAAGAAAAGAAAAAAAGTGAAAAAAAAAGAAAAACCCGCTAAGTTGAAAACCCGAAAAGGGCGGCTTAGGTAAAAGTCAGGGCCCGCTAAGCTAAAAACCTGAAAGGGCGGCTTAGGCAAAAATGGGTAGCTCGCTAAGCTGAAAACCCGAAAGGGCGGCTTAGGCAAAAGTTAGGGCTTGAATAAATAAATTGGGAAATGCTTGGAAAGCCCAAAAGTCAAAACTGTAATGTCATTCCGTTTCAAAGTAATAAAGTCAAGCAAAAGAGTCCATAAAGTCCAAAAAATCTAAGTGTCCCGTCGCCTACGTGGGGCAACATCCTCAATGTCGTCTTTAGGTGCTGAACCCTCTCCAACCTCGCCTGTCCGAGGAGCCATCACAATCTCCTCATCAGTCCCGTCCGCATCATCGGCGCCAACCTGAGCCCAACCCTCAAGTGCACTCAGCAGTGCGTTCCTCCTTGGCCTCTCAATCGGCCAAACAGCAGCAATGAACGAGGTTCGGTACTCTGGAGAAGTATGAACACCGACAGGATTAGGTAGGGGCCTAACCATGTGATGATCTCTAACCCAGGCCTTAAAGATGGCTCGGGTAACACTCGAAGTAATAACTGAATCAACAGAAGTGCCATCCACAATCGGAACAGTCTGGTCTATCCCCATCTGCCTTAAAACGCACGAAGCGCAGTACCACGTGCAATGTGTAAGGCCTAGAAGGTAAACTCGGGTATGGCGGAAGCTAACCTGGATAAAGCGGGTGATGTCATACCAGGAAATGTGCCACAGTACCTCATTTGGACCCAACTCAATCAGCCATGAGGTCCATGCGTCAGTAGACGGATGAGTGATCAGGATCCTCCGCATACGATACTGAGAGGGGTTATAAGGCAAGAAAGTAGGAGCAGCAACCACTTGGAGGTGGTCCTTTAACCAAACCTGAGTATAGATCCTTTCTATTACGAAGGAATGAACCAAAAGAAAGAAGAGACAATAAGGAAAAGGAGAAGGGAAAATACCTGGAGAATGATTGGAGAGACAGTCCAATTGTCAAAACCCAAGGCGGTTCTGTCAAGACTTCGGATAGTCTCAGCTAACACAATACCGCTGATGCAGCCCATGTCCTCCATCTGACGAATCATCGGACAGAGTCGTAAATCTCCAAAGCCTGGGTCCTTATTAAACAAGAAACCCGCCAATAAGCAAAAAACAAAAGCCCGCATCCTCAGCCTCATCCGGTCTGGGTCATCTGGTCGAGTATCTGAAAATTCATCAATCAGTGGTAGCAGAATTGCCTTTTGGTCATCCAACACCTTGGCCCTAACTTGTGGCCAGCTGAACTGGAATAGATTTTCAAACGATCGCATATACCCAATTTTGACCTCATGTCTAACCAAAGGGGCATTGGGATCGCACCCTATAATCATGCAGAATTCCTCAAAGAGAGGACACATTTCGTCCATCATGGCACCGAATCGAAAAACGTGGACCTCCAAAATCTGATGCAGGCCTGTAAAAAATCCTAGTCTATAACTACTCCTCTAAGGGTAGCAATAGGAGATAGACCGTACCTCCCCAAATTGATCTTTTCTACCTTGGAGAGACTCTTAGTCCGATTGTGCATGCTGTGGTTATAAAAGGGATTCATTTTTGAAAAAAAAAAGATCAGAAATTGAAAAAATTGAAAATTGAAATTGAAAAAAAAATTTGAAAAAAAATCCCACTTTTTTACAAATCAAAGTGGATAATCATGCATACATATAAAACTTTCAGTACTAACCAAGTGCAGGTACAGTCAAAGTACAGTACAGAAATACAGGCAAGGAAAATAGCTAAAAGGCGGGTCTTCTGGACGCGTCCGATTTTCGCCTTCAAAATTTGTTTTTTTAGACAACCACTGACTCCCATAAATCATTTTTATAGTTGCCGGTGGGGGGCAACTGTGAATACTCAAATTTTGAGGCTCAAAAAGCCTATTTTCTCGGACTACAAACAATTCGGCCGGACCGGAGGCCATTTAGAAAGTTCACCGAAAGTATGCCAATATGGTACTTGAAACGTCCGGAAAATTACGAGGATCGCGTAACTGGTCCCGGAATATTTTTTGGAGGTACGGAACTCCCGAAAAAGCCTTTGGAATGAAAAACTAGCTAGTGGACAGGATAGGGTGGCAGCGGCCGCCGTCCACGGCGGTAGCAGCCGCCCTCCAGCCTGGTTTTTCCCTATAAATACAGCCCCAAATCGACAGTTTTAGACACTCGGTCTGTGCTGACGGACGCTCTCTTCTCTCCTACGCTCCTTGCGGTTCTTCTACTGCTTTTGTGCATTTAGTTTAGGCTTTTATTACTCTGCTGTTGTGATATTTGGTCACTTAATTGAATTAATTTTAATTAGTATTCCCCATACGAGTAGCTTAATCTGGAATTTTCAAACTGAAGCTAAGAAGCGGCCGCCGATTAACTCATGTAATAACGAAACTCTGCCCATTTAATTTCAGCATTTTGTGCATATTCTCTTCTACTCTAAATTCTAATTAAATAATTAAATATCTGCATTCACACCATCGTCATTTTGGCAGCAAACTGCCTTAAGTAAATAAGTGTAGGTTAAAATGCCCGGTTAATCAATAATCGTGGTATTAATGCTTAACTCCGAACATATTGGCTAAAAAGCCTAGTTAATTAATAACTACGGTGTAATTGCCTTTATTTCGAACAGTTCGGCTAAAAGTCCAATTAATCAATAATTGTGGCTAAAAGCCTTAATCAATCACGTTTTTGGCAACAAATTGCCTACAGTTTAATCAATCACGTTTTGGCAACAAATTGCCTACGGTTTAATCAATCGCTTTTGGCAAATAAATTGCCTATAATTCAAATAACCACTTTTTAGCGACAAATTGCTTGAATCGACGTTTTGGTAATAAATTGCCTCAACTAATCAATCAACTTTTTTTGGCGACAAATTGTCCAAATATCACTTTTTCTTTGGCAATAAATTGCCTAAATTACATATCATCTTTTGGCACGAATGCCTTAATCATTATGGTGAAAAATAGCCCAAACATCATTTTTTTGGCAATAAATTGCCCAATCAAATACCTTTTGGATCAGATGCCTAAAACAACAAAATCAATCAACCTTTGGCAAAAATGCTTAAAAAAAATGCACGAAGCATGCACACACTCATGCATGAAGCATACCCTTTCAACATGCCTTTGAATAGGCTTTATCGAACTATGTCGGCTTTGATCTCTCATTCAAATGAGAGTACGTAGGCACGTTCGGGAGTCAACCCCGAGCGGCAAGTCGAAATCACCAAAACACTTTACTGGTCCAATTGCATCAATTTACCTTGCAAAGCATTTACACTTAGGTTAGTTAATCAGCATGACATAATCTCGGGATCCACCTGGGTTCGTAGATTGTGCCTTAAACTTTGGGGTAATCAATCTAGACTTAGGTTAATTAAAATTGGAGTCATTTAGGGTTCTTTCTTAGTTTTCCCTTATAAAAATAAACTAGGTGGTGTGAATACTCAAATTTTGAGGCTCGAAAAGCTTGTTTTCCCGGACTGCAAACAGTCCGGCCAGACCAGAAGCCATTTTGGAAATTTACCGAAAGTATGCCAATATGGTACTTGAAACGTCCGGAAAATTGCGAGGATCGCAGAACTGGTCCCGGAATATACGGAACTCCCGAAAAAGCCATTTGAACAAAAAAATAGCAAGTCCACCGGCCCCCGTGGCGGAGGCCGCCGGCGCCTGCCGCCGGCAGGGGCGGCGGCGGCCGTCGGCCATGGCGGCAGCGGGCGCCCCACGCCGGCGGCAGCTGCTGCCCTCCAGCCGGGTTTTCCCTATAAATGTGAACCCCTCCCCAGATATCAAATGCATACATAATGAATGCATGTGACTAAGGAAGAAATGCACGTGATGTATGAGTCGCCACCTTGTTTAATTATTTTAGGGCAAACTAGGAAAAAACCCTAAGTGACTCCAATTTTAATTAACCTAGTTACTAGATTAATTAGCCCAATGTCTAAGGCACAATCTGCGAACCCGAGGTGGATCCCGAGACTATGTCATGCTGATGAACTAACCTATGAATGGATGCTTTGCAAGGAAAGTGATGTAATTGGACCAATAAAAAAGTTTAAGTGATTTCGACTTGCCGCCCGGGGTTAAATCCCAAACGTGCCTACGTACTTCCGTTTGAATGGAAGATCAAAGTCCACGTAGTTCGATAGGCCTCTTTTAGAGGGCTTTGAATGGGGATGCTTTATGCATGAGTGTGTGTATGCTTTGTGCATTTTGTTTAGGCATTGTGCCAAAGAATTGATTGTTTTAGGCATTTTGCCAAAAAGTGTTGATTGGACTTATTTGTGTGCCAAAAAAATGTTGATTGGACTTATTTGTTTGCCAAAAAATGAATTAAGGCTTTTAGCCAAAACATTTTGTGATTTAGGCAATTTAATTGCCGAAAAATTGATTTTAAAGGCTTTTAGCCAAAATGTGTTGATTTGAAAGCTTTTAGCAAAAAGTGTCGATTTAGGCAAGATGTTGCCAAAATTGATTGATGATTTATTTAGGCGACTGTCGCCAAAATTGAATGATTTAAGGCTTTAAAGCCAAAAAGATTGATTTAGTTTTAAGGCATTTTGCCAAAACTTTGATTTAAGCGTTTTATTGCTAAAAAATAACTGATCTTACTTATTGGCAATTTGTTTACCAAAAGTAATTAATCAAACTGCAATGTAGGCAATTTAATGCCAAAAGAACGTGAATAATTTAGGCTACTTAGTCACAATTATTGATGAACTGGACTTAAGCCGAAAATTGTTCGAAATAAAGGCAATCATACCATAGCCATTGATAGACTAGATATTTTAAGCCAATATTGTCGGATTTAGGCTTTAATACCACGATTATTAATTAACCGGGCATTTAGCTTAATCATACTTTAATTGAGGCAATTTACTTGCCTATATGATGACATGAATGCATTTATGCAGTTGTAGAATTAAAAGGAGTAGAAGAGAAGCATGCATGAAGTGCTAAAATTAAATAGGCAGAGTTTTGTTTACGTACCTGATTTAATCGTCGACTGCTTCTTAACTCCAGGTTAAGCTCCTCGTTAAGGGAATTAATTTTAATTTAATTTTAAGCGACCAAGTATCACAACAATAAAATAAAATTAAAATTAGAAAATGCAAGAAAGCAGTAAAGAATCGCAAAGAGCCTAGGGAGAAGGAGCGTCCGTCAACACAGACTGAGTGTCTCAAAACGGAGCCCCAGAGCCGTCTTTTATAGGAAAAAAGTGACCCCAGGCGCCCCTGCCCGCCTTCAAGGGCGGGCGTGCCCGCCTGGGCTGGGCGGGCGTGTCCGCCCATCCTGGGCGGACGTGTCCGCCCAAGCTGGGCGGGCATGCCCGCCTGGCTTGGGCGAGCGTGCCCGCCTGGCCTGGGCGGGCGTGCCCGCCTGGCCTGGGCGGGCCTGCCCACCCCCGCGGGCGGGCACGTGTGCCTTTTTCCCTTTTTCTTTTTTCGTTCCGGAGGCTTTTCCGGGAGTTCCGAACCTCCAAAAAATATTCTGAGACCAGTTCCGTGATCCTCGTAATTTTTCGGACATTTCAAGTACCATATTGGCACACTTCCGGTGAACTTTTTGAATAACCTCCGGTCCGACCGGACTGTTTACAGTCCGGAAAAATGGCTCTTCGAGCCTCAAAATAAATGGGTATTCACAGGCGACTGCAGCGGCTGTCGCCGGCGGCGATAGCGGCTACCGCCGCCTTTAAAGGCGGCCGCCACCGCCGCGACCGGGAAAACGGGCTTTTTGAGTCTCAAAATTTAGGTATTCACAGTTGCCCCCCACCGGCAACCATAAAAAAATGTTTTATGGGCGTCGGTGGTTGTCTGAAAACCAAATTTTGTAGGTGAGAATCAGACGCGTCCAGAGGACCCGCCTTTTAGCCTTTTGATTGGGAATTTTTTGGGCCTTAGGGCCCAGAATGTGAATTTTTGGGCCTTAGGGGCCCAGACGTGAACTTTTGGGCCTTAGGGGCCCAGATGTGAACTTTTGGGCCTCAAGGGCCAAATTGGGAATTTTTGGGCCTCAGGGGCCAAAATGTGAATTTTTGGGCCTTAGGGGCCCAGATGTGAACTTTTGGGCCTTAGGGGCCAAAATGTGAATTTTTGGGCCTTAGGGGCCAAATTGGGAATTTTTGGGCCTTAGGGGCCAAAATGTAAATTTTGGGCCTCAGGGGCCAAAATGTGAATTTTTTTTTTGTTGTATTTCGGTAATGAGCTTTGACTGTACCTGCACTTGGTTAGTACTGAAAACATGTATGCATGATTATCAAATTTGAAAGAAAATAGGATTTTGTTTCAGCCCATTTTATGGAAAAAATATATATATATATTTTTTATTCCTCATCTTTTCTCGAAAATCGAGCCAAAAGGCACTTTTCAGCTTTTTCTTCTCTCATTGTCCTTTTCTCTCTTTTTTTTTCTTTTAAAGATGAACCATAGCATGCACAGCTGGACTAGGAGTCTCTCCAAAGTCGAAAAGATCAATTTGGGGAGGTACGGTCTTTCTCCTGTCATTACTCTTCGGGGTGTAGTAGTTGATTGGGATTTTTACGGGCCTGTATTAGACTTTGGGACCCGGAAGCCCACGTTTTTCGGTTTGGGGCTATGATGGAGGAGATGTGCCTTCTTTTTGAGGAGTTCTGTGCTATCATAGGGTGTGATCCCAATGCCCCTTTGGTCAAGCATGAGGTAAAAATTGGGCATGTTAGGTCTTTTGAGAACTTGTTTCAGTTTAGCCGGCCACAGGCTAAGGCTATGATTGTGGATGATCAGAAGGCGATTCTGCTGCCCCTGATTGATGAATTTTCAGAGACTTGCTTGGACGACCCTGACCGGATGAGGCTGAGGATGCGGGCCCTGGTTTTCTGCTTATTGGCTGGTTTCTTATTCAACCGGGACCCAGGTTTTGGAGACTTGAGGCTTTGTCCCATGGTTTGGCAAATGGAGGATATGGGTTGCATTGGCGGTGTTGTGCTGGCAGAAACCATTAGAAGCCTTGACAGAGCCGCTTTAGGGTTCAATGATTGGACAGTTTCTCCCATTATTCTCCAGGTATCTTCCTTCTTCCTTCTTCTTATATATTGTCATTATTTTTTATTCCCTTGTAATAGAAAGGATCCATTACTCAGGTTTGGTTGAAGGACCATCTTCAAGTGGTTACTGCTCCTACCTCCCTACCTTATAACTCCACTCAGTATCGTATGCGGAGGATCTTGATCACACACCCATCTACTGATGCGTGGACTTCATGGCTGATTGAGTTGGGCCCAAATGAGATACTATGGTTCATCTCGTGGTACAACGTCACCCGCTTTATCCAGGTTAGCTTCCGCCATACACGGGTTTACCTTTTAGGTCTTACACACTGTACTTGGTACTGTGCTTCGCGCGTTTTGAGGTTGATGGGGATAGATCAGACTGTTCCGGTTATGGATGACATCCCAGCTGATTCAGCCGTCCTTAGGGCTTGGGTTAGAGATCATCACATGGTTAGGCCCTTACCTAATCCTGCCAGTGTTCAGACTTCTCCTGAGTATCGAACCTGGTTCATTGCCACTGTCTGGCCGATTGAGAGACCAAGGAGGACCGCACTGCTGAGTGTACTCGAAGGTTGGGTTCAGGCTGACGCTGATGATGAGGTTGGGACTGGTGAGGAGATTGTGCTGGCTCCTCAGACAGGCGAGATTGGACAGAGTTCAACAGCTAGGGATGACTCGAAGGATGTTGCCCCACGGAGGCGACGGGACACCTAGACTTTTATAGGCTTTAGGACTTTATTGCTCTTTTTTTTTTTTTACTTTCTGTGTTGGCTTTGGATTTTTGGATATTTTGCTTTTTTGGCTTTTTATTTGAGACTCTGATTTAAACTTTATTTTTTATTGGACTTTTTGCCTTCTGCTTGACTTGAACTGCTTGCTTTAATTATAAATGTATTTGTCTTTTAAACTTTCCAAGCATCATCCAACTTTATTTATTCAAGCTCTAACTTTTGCCTAAGCCGCCCTTTCGGGTTTTCAACTTAGCGAGCTACCCTTTTTTGCCTAAGCCGCCCTTTTCGGGTTTTCAGCTTAGCGGGCCCCGACTTTTGCCTAAGTCGCCATTTCGGGTTTTCGGCTTAGCGGGTTTTCTTTTCTTTTTTTTTGTCTTCTTTTTTTTTATTATCGGCAAAGAAGAAAGAATTATGAAAATGCTTTTTTTTTTTTTTTAAATGTTTAGACCGCGCCCAATGAGAGCTGCCTACATATCTCCGATATATAATTTCCTTTTTTCCAAAGAGAATCAGGTCTAATGTAGTTCATCATACATTATGCAATGATTACAATTACACAAAATATCTTTTTAACTGATCTAAATTACATGGATTAGTGAATTCCAAACCATCCAAATCAGTCAAAATAACGGCTCCGCCTGACAATATCTTCTTTAACACATAAGGTCCAGCCCAATGAGGACGAAACTTCCCACGCGGATCTATGATTGGCTGTCTAATCTCCTTCAGAACCAAACAACCTTCTTCCAATTTTCGGTCTTTGACCTTCTTATTAAAATGCCGCGCCATTCTTCTTTGATAAACTTGAGTTTGGTGGATTGCTCGCAATCGCTTTTCATCCATACCCAAGAGCTGCAAATGATAATTCTCAGCCCAATTTGCTTCACTGATCTGGCTTT
The DNA here is from genome assembly GCF_041381405.1 of Jatropha curcas. Taxonomy (NCBI): domain Eukaryota; kingdom Viridiplantae; phylum Streptophyta; class Magnoliopsida; order Malpighiales; family Euphorbiaceae; genus Jatropha; species Jatropha curcas. The sequence goes on along the minus strand of NC_143158.1, from coordinate 13,620,713 downwards.
CCCGGATAACCCTCACCGACTGAACTTCCAGCTCAATAGGCAATACTGCTTCCATGCCATATACTAAGGAATACGGGGTTGCCCCAGTAGGTGTTCTGATTGAAGTCCTGTATCCCCACAAGGCATTTGGCAATTGTTCGTGCCACGCTCTATGCTTTTGAACTGTCTTCTGCAAAATGACTTTTATAGCCTTGTTTGCAGCCTCTACAGCCCCATTTGTTTGTGGACGATAGGGTGAAGACTTGTGATGCTGAATCTTCTTTTGCTTCAGTAGATCCGAGAATTCGCTTTGAAAGTGAGACCCGTTATCAGTAATGATCTCAAATGGCATTCCATACCGACAAAGGATGTTGGTATGAACGAACTGTGCTACCTTCTTGGCATTCAAGACTGAATAGGAGGCTGCCTCAATCCACTTAGTGAAATAATCAACAGCAACCAGGATGTATTGATGGCCATTGGAAGCCTTGGGATGGATCTTTCCGATCACGTCTATGCCCCAAGTTGCGAAAGGCCATGGTGAAGCGATGGGCTTCAAATTGATCAGAGGCTGCTTTTGCAGCTTGGCAAAAATTTGACACTCGTGGCACTTCTGCGCGTGCCTCACGCAATCTGCATTCATGGTTGACCAGTAATAACCCAGGTTCATGATTTTCCGAGCCAAGGCTATCCCGTGCATGTGCGGACCAGACTCCCCATTATGTAAGGAATCCATAATGGCTTGAGCTTCTCCTTCATCAACGCACCTTAGGTGCAGGCCATTCCAACTTTTCTTATACAGAATTCCACCGATAAGGAAATATCCAGATGCTAACTGTCTCAATGTTCGTTGATCAGTTTTGGTGGATCCCTCTGGGTAGGCTTCGTTCTGAAGGTAATTTTGTATATCCCAAAACCAAGGCTTGTCATCTACCAAATGCATGATGTGTGCTGGCTGTTTCTGAGGCCTAACTGTCAGGGGCCGAATAACTCGGTCTCTCCCCACATTAACCATGGAGGCCAAAGTGGCCAGGGCATCAGCGAATTGATTTTTGGCACGCGGCAGGTAGTGGAAAGATAATTCCTCAAACTGTTGAGCCAATTCGTCTAAGCGTTGTAGGTAAGGAACCAAATGCTCTTCCTTGATTTTCCACTTCCTTAGAGCCTGGGAGACTATCAGGTTGGAATCTCCGAAAACCCTGAGGACTTTTATCTCTTTTTCCAAGGCTGCTTCTAACCCCTTGATGCAGGCTTCGTATTCGGCCTCATTATTGGTACAGTCGAAGTCTAGTTTAACTGCAATTGGGATGTATTCTCCACAAGGAGTTTTGAATACAACTCCAATCCCATTTCCATGGTAGTTTGAAGCTCCATCGAAGTACATCTCCCAGACCTCACCTTTCAAGCTCAATAAGTCTTCATCAGGAAATTCTACTTCCGGCATTTGGTCTTCGACCGGCAATTCTGCTAATTGATCAGCCAAGGCTCCGCCTTTCACTGCCTTCCGTTGTACAAATTTTAAATCGTAGGCTGCGAGCACTGACACCCACTTTGCCATCTTACAGTCAAGAACCGGCCTTTCCATAAGGAATTTCAAGGGGTTCGATTCAGAGATTACGTGTGTAGTGTAAGACGAGAGGTAGTGTTGCAGCTTGGTACAGGCCCAGACTAGAGCCAGACACAACTTCTCTATCTTGTTGTATTTCAACTCATATTCCAGCATCCTCTTACTGAGGTAATACACGGCATTTTCTATCCTTGTATCTTCTGCTTGTTGAGCTAATATGGCCCCCATTGCTTCTTCTGTTACAGACAGGTACAGTAGCAAAGGCTTTCCTAGCCTTGGTGGTTGTAAGACTGGCGGGGATAACAGGTATTGCTTGACTTGGTCGAAAGCTGCCTGACAATCCTCATTCCATTTGACCGCTGCTCCTTTCCTAAGTAGTTTGAAAATCGGACCACAAGTATCGGCCAACTGATTGATGAACCAGCTGATGTACTGTAGCCTTCCTAGGAAACCTCGGACTTCTTTTTCGGTCCTTGGTGCTGGCATTTCCAGAATAGCTTTGGCCTTCGAAGGGTCAATCTCTATGCCCTTCCGACTAACCATATGCCCCAGAAATACTCCGGATGTGGCTCCAAACAGACATTTTGCTGGGTTGAGCTTCAAATTGTACTTTCGAAGTCTAAGGAAGAACTTCTCAAGCGCTGTCGTATGTTCTTCAGCTGTTTTTGATTTGACAACCATATCGTCCACATATACTTCTACTTCTTTGTGAATCATGTCATGGAAGATGGTCGTCGCCATTCGTTGATAGGTTGCCCCAGCATTTTTGAGCCCAAAAGGCATGACCCTGTAGCAGTAAGTTCCCCATTCCGTGGTGAACGCCGTTTTTTCTTTGTCTGGCTCATGCATCATTATTTGATTATAACCGACAGCAAGATCAGTCAAGGAGACCATCTCGTGTCCAGCCATTCGGTCCACTAACAAGTCGATGTGCGGCAGAGGAAAATCGTCCTTCGGACATGCTTTATTCAAATCCTGGTAGTCCACACACATTCGCACTTTTCCATCCTCCTTTGGCACCGGCACGATATTTGCTAACCATGTCGGGTAAGCAATGGGCTCTATGAACTTGTTCTCCAGCTGCTTGGCAACTTCCTCCTTGATTTTCAAGGACCATTCTGTTTTCAGCCTTCTTAGCTTCTGTTTTACTGGCTTAGCCTCTGGATATACTGGAATCTTGTGCACCACTATTGCTGGGTCAATTCCGGTGATGTCACTTGCTTTCCACACGAAGCAATCAGCAAATTTCTTCAAACATTCACTGACCTGTTCCCTGTTCATGCAATCAGATGCAATGTATGTATGTTCGTTTTCTTCTTTGCCAATTATTATTTTTTCCTTTTCATTTTTTATTTCATTTATTTGATTGTTTTTGCTTAGAAATGCTTGGAAAGATAGACACGCAGGGTAATCAAGAATTTGCAAGCCTTTATTAATTATGACGGAATCGTCTTCAAAGAATACATCCAATTTGAAATCTGGATCTTCTAGATCCGACACAGATGACCCGGAACTGGAACTAGACTCTGACTCCGTTTCAGACTCGGGGTCAGACTCGGACTCAGTACAGGACTTTATTACAGACTCCGGTACTAGGTTTGACTCGGGAGGGGGTTTATCAGCAGTGCGCTCCTCCTCGGTGTACCAGTTGGTGGGAGGTCCTTCGTTCGGCTTGATCAGATCTAGCAGGTCTCGATTCCCGTCATCTCCTGTGATAACCGCAACTTCGTCAAAGAGACTAGGCTGCATGAAGTCTTCTACTTCCAGCCCAGTTACTGTTTCGGGCTTGTTGCCCCAGACATCTGAGAATATCTCCAACCCTGGCAGCATCTTCTTAGCGGTTGGGCAGCAAAAAGGTTCTCGGAAGCCACAGTAAGGAACTGTTTCTCCCAGTTTACAGAAGTAGCTGTTCAGAGTCAATAGGTAAGGCCGCATTTGTACATTCTCTTTCCTTCCTCTTCGGGTCCTCTTAGCACGGTCCTCATCAGTGGGCTCATAACCCAGTCCGAAAGTTCCCTCATTCACTGGACACTCCCAGGCTTGCAGTTTGGAGTATGCTTTCCCGGATCTGGCCATAACCATTCCTGGCAGATAGGACATCTTAAGCATCAAGGGCACTATGCAGTTTATTTGCACCGTCCCGAAATCAAAGAGAATTCGAGAGTTTGCAGTCTTTCCTTCTATGAACTGCACAGTGTCGTACTGAAATCCCGAGAGGGGTAGATTGACAGTTTTAGGGTTGACCTCAAAGAGAGGCTGGCCCTTTGGCTTTTTGAGCTGGCTATAGTCATCCCCCTGAATGGTGATGACTTTGTCCTCGTAAGGAAACTTGACCTTTTGGTGCAAGGACGAGGGTACTGCCTTAGTGTGGTGTATCCATGGTCGGCCCAGAAGCAGGTTGAAGCTAGTCGGTACATCAATTACCTGGAAGGGGACTTCCATCACAGCTGGCCCAACCGTTAACTTTAGCGTAGCAACCCCCAACACTTCCCTCCGGGTGCTGTCATAGGCTTTCACTATCTGGTCCGAGGGAGTGAAGTCAGTTTCTTCCAACCCTAGACAGCTGGCTACTCTCAGTGGGCAGACGTTCAGCGCCGACCCATTATCGATGAGAACCATGGGCACGGTTTTGTCTCGAGTCTGAACAGTGACATAAAGAGCATTGTTATGACTGCCTCCCTCCTTGGGCAAATCGTCGTCAGAGAAACCGATGTTTCATGTTTTAGATGAGTGGGTGAGGGTGGATACTAGCACTTCTGGGCTAACTTCCACAGGTGTCTGAAGTTGACTCAAAGCCTTGCAAAGAGCTTGGCGATGAGGAAAGGATGATGCCAAAAGTTCCCAGATTGACACCCTAGCTTGTGTCTTTTTTAATTGTGACAGCACTGGGTCCTCCTTTGGCTCCTCTGCCCTCTGGTAGGGTTTATTTTGAATTTTGTCCAAAACTAAAGGTTCATATTGTCTCCCGCTCCTGGTTATAGCATCAAGTTCTCCGGCTAGGTCATTCAAATCCAAAACACAGATGTTATTCATTTCTAGGAACAGTTCGAAAGGATCGATCAGTTCCTGATCAGCCATAATAGCATTTACCCCGTGATTTGGTAAGGGGTTAGTACTAATGTTTGGCTTACTTCTGGGAATAATTGAACCGTTGTCCACTAGGTCCTGGATGCGGTTCTTGAGCGTCCAGCACGCTTCAGTTTTGTGCCCATGCCCCTGATGATATTCACAGTATTCATCAGCCCTGTAATTCCTTGGTAATGGATTTAGTGGTGGCCTCGCTTCTAAAGGCTTTATGTAATTAGCTTTGACAGCCTCTCGGAATACCACAAGGATTGGCATCCCAAGATCAGTATAGGTTCTTCTGGATGATTGATTATCATTCCTCATGTTTCCCACACGTAAAGGATTCGTGGGGGTGATGCTAGCCACTTCGTGGACCTTGCCAGCTTGGCTAGGTTTCTTATATTTTGAGGTTCCTGAGTCTTCTTTCAGTTGCCCCATTTGAATCAGATCTTCTACCTTCGTAGCAGTGGCAATGAGAGACTGGAATGTTGGTAGGTACTGAGTCTGTAGTTGGTGTTGGTAGACAGGCTGTAGGTTTTTTATTATTATGTCTACCTGCTCTTGTTCAGAAGGCCGGTTAAGCATTTGGGCGGCTTTGGCCCTCCACCTCGTAAGGAACGAGGAAAAGGGTTCATTGTTTTTCTGCTTGGTGGTTTCTAGTTCTCTTCGAGTGACATCCACCTCCATGTTATAGCGGTATTGGGAATTGAATGCATTGCAGATGTCTTCCCATGTTTTCATTTTGGATCGGTCTAAGTTGACAAACCACCTCAATGCAGCACCGGTAAGAGATTGTTGGAACAACTGAGCAAGGAGCTCGCTGCTCAATCCAAATGGGTTAAGAGCACCTACATACATTTTCAGATGAGTCTTAGGACAAGTGGTTCCATCAAATTTGTCCATGTTGGGCATTTTGAACTTAGTTGGCAACCTGGCTTCAGGGAACAAGGACAAGGAGTCCATGTCCACCACTTCCTTGTGGGTTTTGAGAGCAGTGATGGACCTCTCTAGGAGCTCTAGTTTCTCTCTCATTCTCTGAGCTTCCAGCTCAGAGGCAGTTTTAGAAGGCATCTCATCCAGGTTTAGGGCAGGGTTTGTAGGTTCAGCAGTAGGACCCTGGTTGGAGGCAGCAGGTCCACTTCCCCCAGCGGAAGCCCCATTTCCATTACCATTCCCATTACCCAGTTCAGCCATCAGGGCGGTCCTTTGGGCAGCTAGTGCCTCATTCATTCTGGCCTCCATTCTGGCCTCCATTCTAGCCTCTAGTTGTTCAATGAGGGTTTGGATATCAGCAAGTGATGCCATTGGTGCAGATAGGGTTGTTGGAGTTGTAGGCGAAGCTGGTGTAGCTGGTGAAGCTGGTGAAGCTGGTGATAGTACTGTAGGTGTGCCTGGCACTGATGTGGGCACTTGGATCGTGGGCACCTGTAAGGATAAGGGTAGCTGGATTAGGTACAGTGGTTGGTGCATCAGGTAACTGATATGAGGTAGATTGACTCTTTGCCCAACTGTGCATGACTGAAAGTAAAAGGGTGTTTTTCTGCTCTCTTTGTGTTTATCCCATGCCTATGATATGTCGTGACTGCGCATAACAACACGCCATAAACCATTTAATGAATATGATTCACATCATTGGGTGCATACAGTCCTAAAGGGTAGGTTCTATAGGCTGTGACTCAAATAGAGAATCGGTTTATAAGGGACCCTTGAACCTTAAGTATGGATATACCTAACCACATGTGAAACAAAGAGTTTCACGTGGGTCCAGCGGTACGCATACCCATGGGCCACCCCCAAAAGGATTAGGGGCGGTTTGCGGTAACAGGGAGGACGCTTTGGCTGTCCGTCGACATAATCAAAGAGACCTGCCGATCAGCGCTACTTGCTATCCAGACTCAGAAGTTTGAACAGAGAGAGAAGAAATTCATTTGAAATTCATTTTTTTTATGCAATGGAGAAAAAGATTCTCAATCGTGCAAATAGATCAACAAGTTTAAATGTCTTAATCAAGTTTGTCAATTTGGTTCAAATCTCCTAATCAAGTATTCTTAAAGAAAGAACACTTGATTCGTGTTAGGGTACCCTGCAAAACAAAGCATATTAAAATAATGCCCTAAAGAAGGGCAGGTTAGTCTATGCAGCAATCGTGGTCTTCTTATGCAAAAAGATTACATTTAGTCCCCAGCAGAGTCGCCAAACTGTGAACCCCTCCCCAGATATCAAATGCATACATAATGAATGCATGTGACTAAGGAAGAAATGCACGTGATGTATGAGTCGCCACCTTGTTTAATTATTTTAGGGCAAACTAGGAAAAAACCCTAAGTGACTCCAATTTTAATTAACCTAGTTACTAGATTAATTAGCCCAATGTCTAAGGCACAATCTGCGAACCCGAGGTGGATCCCGAGACTATGTCATGCTGATGAACTAACCTATGAATGGATGCTTTGCAAGGAAGGTGATGTAATTGGACCAATAAAAAAGTTTAAGTGATTTCGACTTGCCGCCCGGGGTTAAATCCCAAACGTGCCTACGTACTTCCGTTTGAATGGAAGATCAAAGTCCACGTAGTTCGATAGGCCTCTTTTAGAGGGCTTTGAATGGGGATGCTTTATGCATGAGTGTGTGTATGCTTTGTGCATTTTGTTTAGGCATTGTGCCAAAGAATTGATTGTTTTAGGCATTTTGCCAAAAAGTGTTGATTGGACTTATTTGTGTGCCAGAAAAATGTTGATTGGACTTATTTGTTTGCCAAAAAATGAATTAAGGCTTTTAGCCAAAACATTTTGTGATTTAGGCAATTTAATTGCCGAAAAATTGATTTTAAAGGCTTTTAGCCAAAATGTGTTGATTTGAAAGCTTTTAGCAAAAAGTGTCGATTTAGGCAAGATGTTGCCAAAATTGATTGATGATTTATTTAGGCGACTGTCGCCAAAATTGAATGATTTAAGGCTTTAAAGCCAAAAAGATTGATTTAGTTTTAAGGCATTTTGCCAAAACTTTGATTTAAGCGTTTTATTGCTAAAAAATAACTGATCTTACTTATTGGCAATTTGTTTACCAAAAGTAATTAATCAAACTGCAATGTAGGCAATTTAATGCCAAAAGAACGTGAATAATTTAGGCTACTTAGTCACAATTATTGATGAACTGGACTTAAGCCGAAAATTGTTCGAAATAAAGGCAATCATACCATAGCCATTGATAGACTAGATATTTTAAGCCAATATTGTCGGATTTAGGCTTTAATACCACGATTATTAATTAACCGGGCATTTAGCTTAATCATACTTTAATTGAGGCAATTTACTTGCCTATATGATGACATGAATGCATTTATGCAGTTGTAGAATTAAAAGGAGTAGAAGAGAAGCATGCATGAAGTGCTAAAATTAAATAGGCAGAGTTTTGTTTACGTACCTGATTTAATCGTCGACTGCTTCTTAACTCCAGGTTAAGCTCCTCGTTAAGGGAATTAATTTTAATTTAATTTTAAGCGACCAAGTATCACAACAATAAAATAAAATTAAAAATAGAAAATGCAAGAAAGCAGTAAAGAATCGCAAAGAGCGTAGGGAGAAGGAGCGTCCGTCAACACAGACTGAGTGTCTCAAAACGGAGCCCCAGAGCCGTCTTTTATAGGAAAAAAGTGACCCCAGGCGCCCCTGCCCGCCTTCAAGGGCGGGCGTGCCCACCTGGGCTGGGCGGGCGTGTCCGCCCATGCTGGGCGGACGTGTCCGCCCAAGCTAGGCGGGCATGCCCGCCTGGCTTGGGCGGGCGTGTCCGCCCATGCTGGGCGGGCATGCCCGCCTGGCTTGGGCGGGCGTGCCCGCCTGGCCTGGGCGGGCCTGCCCACCCCCGCGGGCGGGCACGTGTGCCTTTTTCCCTTTTTCTTTTTTCATTCCGGAGGCTTTTCCGGGAGTTCCGGACCTCCAAAAAATATTCCGAGACCAGTTCCGTGATCCTCGTAATTTTTCGGACATTTCAAGTACCATATTGGCACACTTCCGGTGAACTTTTTGAATGACCTCCGGTCCGATCGGACTGTTTGCAGTCCGAAAAAATGGCTCTTCGAGCCTCAAAATAAATGGGTATTCACAGGCGACTGCAGCCGCTGTCGCCGGCGGCTGCCGCCGCCGGCGATAGCGGCTACCGCCGCCTTTAAAGGCGGCCGCCACCGCCGCGGCCAGGAAAACGGGCTTTTTGAGTCTCAAAATTTAGGTATTCACAATAAATACAGCCCCGGTGCGACTTTTTTACGCACTCAGTCTGTGTTAACGGACGCTCTCTTGTCCCCTACGCTCCTTGCGGTTCTTTTACTGCTTTTTCTGCATTTAGTGTAGGCTTTTATTTTGCTGTTGTGATACTTGGTCACTTAAATTAAATTAATTTTAATTAATATTCCCCAAACGAGGAGCTTAATCTGGAATTTTCAAGCTGAAGCTAAGAAGCGGCCGCCAATTAACTCCGGTAATAACGAAACCCTGCCTATTTAATTTCAGCATTTCATGCATATTCTCTTCTACTCCTAATTCTACAACCGCATTCACACCATCATCATCATTTTAGCAAATAAACTGCCTTAATTAAATATGATTAAGCTTAAATGCCCGGTTAACTAATAATCGTGGTGTTAAAGCCTAAATCCGACAATATTGGCTAAAGTATCTAGTCAATTAATGACTATGGTATGATCGCCTTTATTTTGAACAGTCCGGCTTAAGTCCAATTAATCAATAATTGTGGCTAAATGGCCTTAATTAAACACATTTTTTTTTTGCAATAAATTGCCTATATTGCAATTCAATTGATCACTTTTGGCAAACAAATTGCCTATAAGTAGATTAATCATTTTTAGCGACAAATCGCTTAAATCGAAGCTTTGGCAAAATGCCTTGAATTAATCAATCTTTCGGCTAAAAGCCTTAAATCAATCATTTTGGCGACAATCGCCCGATCAACACTTTTGGCAAACAAATTGCCTAAATCAACCCGTTTTGGATAAAAGCCTTCAAATAATCACATTTTGGTTAAAAGCCTTCGAATAATCACATTTTGGCAAACAAATTGCCTAAATCACATCAACTTTTGGCAACAAATTGCCTAAATCAATCTTTTTGGCTAAAAGCCTTAAATCAACACTTTTGGCAACAAACGCCTAATCAAATCAATCAATTCTTTGGCAAAATGCCTAAACAAAATGCACGAAGCATACACACACTCATGCATTAAGCATACCCATTCAAAGCCCTTTCAAAAAGGCCTATCGAACTACGTTGACTTTGATCTTCCATTCAAACGGAAGTACGTAGGCATGTTCGGGATTTAACCTCGAGCGGCAAGTCGAAATCACTTAAACATTTCATTGGTCCAATTACATCTCTTACCTTACAAAGCAGTCATTCGTCGGTTAGTTCATCAGCATGACATAGTCTCGGGATCCACCTCGGGTTTGTAGATCATGCCTTAAACATTGGGATAATTAATCTAGTAATTAGGTTAATTAAAATTGGAGTCAACTTAGGGTTTTTTCCTAGTTTACCCTAAAATAATTAAACAAGGCGGCGACTCACATATTCACGTGCATTTCTGCCCTTTAGTCATATGCATCATATGCTTATTTCTGGGGGGAGGGGTTCACAGTTTGGCGACTCCGCTGGGGACTTATGTAATCATTTTGCATAAAGTGGACTACAGTTGCTGCATCAACTAACCTGCCCTTCTTCAAGGTATTATTTTGTTGTGCTTTGTTTTGTACAGGTACCCTAACACGAATCAAGTGTTCTTTCTTTAAGAATACTTGATAAGGAAATTTGGACTTAATTGTAAAATTTAATGAAAACATTTAAATTTGTTGATTTATTTGCACGATTGAGAATCTTTTTCTTAATTGCATAAAAAATGAATTTTAAATGAATTTCTTCTCTTCTGTTCAAACTTCTGAGTCTGGATAGCAAGTAGCGCTGATCGGCAGGTCTCCTTGATTATGTCGATGGACAGCCAAAGCGTCCTCCCTGTTACCGCAAACCATCCCTAATCCTTTTGGGGGTGGCCCATGAGTATGCGTACTGTCGGACCCACGCGAAACTCCTTGTTTCACATGTGGTTAGGTATATCCATGCTCAAGGTTCAAGGGTCCCTTTATAAGCCTATTTTCTATTTGTGTCATAGCCTATAGTACCTATCCTTTAGGGCTGTATGTACCCAATGCTTGAAGCATCTCATTAAAACGGATTATGACGTGTTGTTGTGTGCATTCACGACATATCATAAACATTGAGTAAACACAAAAAGAACACAAAACATTCTTTTGTTTTTTTTTAGTCATGCACAGTTGGACAAAGAGTCGATCTACCTCACATCAGCTACCCTAATACACGAACCACTATACCCTAATCCAATTACCCTTATACTTACCCACTGTTCAAGTGCCAACATCAGTGCCAGTCACACCTACGGTACCATCCCCAACATCACCATCTTCACCAGCTTCACCAACTACACCAGCTTCACCTACAACTCCAACAATCCCACCTGCATCAATGGCATCAATCTCTGACATCCAAAACCTTATGAGCCAACTGGAGAAGATAAAGGGCCAGCCTCTCTTTGAGGTCAACCCTAAAAATGCCAATTTGCCCCTCTCGGGATTTCAATATGACACTGTGCAGTTCATAGAAGGAAAGACTGCAAACTCTAGAATTCTCTCTGATTTCGGGACGATGCAAATAAACTGCATAGTGCCTTTGATGCTGAGAATGTCCTACCCGCCAGGAATGGTTATGGCAAGGTCCGGAAAGACATACCCCGCACTGTAAGCTTGGGAATGTCCAATGAATAAAGGGACTTTTGGGCTAGGATATGAGCCCACTGATGAAGACCTGGCTAGAAGGACCGGGAGAAGAAAGAAGAAGAGTGTACAGATGCGGCCTTACCTTTTGACTTTGAATGGTCATTTCTGCAAACCGGGAGAAACGATTCCTTATCGTGACTTCCAAGAACCATTTTACTACCCGACTGCTAAGAAGATGCTGCTTGGGTTAGAAATATTTTCTGATGTCTGGGGCAACAAGCCCAAAATAATAACTGAACTGGAAGTGGAAGACTTCATGCAGCCCAGTCTCTTTGACGAGGTTGCGGTCATTACAGGAAATGATGGGAACCAAGACCTGCTGAGCCTGATCAAGCCGTACAAAGGGCCTCTCACCAACTGGTACGCCGAGGAGGAGCGCACTGCTGATAAACCCCCTCCCGAGTCAAACCTAGAGTCAAAGTCTGTAATCAAGTCCTGTACTGAGTCTGAGTCTGACCCCGAGTCTGAAAGCGAGTCAGAGTCCAGTTCCAGTTCTGAGTCATCCGTGTCGGATTTAGAAAATCCAAACTTCAAATTTGATGTAATTTTTGAGGACGATTCCGTCCTAATCAATAAGAGCTTACAAATTATTGGCTACCCCGCGTGTGTATCTTTCCAAGCATTTCCAAGCAAAAATAATGAAAATCAAATAAATGAAATAAAAAATGAAAAAGAAAAAATAATAATTGGCAAAGAAGAAAATGAACATACATACATTGCATCTGACTGTGTGAACAGGGAACAGGTCATTGAATGCTTGAAGAAGTTTGCCGATTGCTTCATGTGGAAGGCAAGTCACATCACGGGAATTGACCCGGCAATAGCGGTGCACAAGATTCCAGTACACCCTGAGGCTAAGCCGGTAAAACAGAAACTAAGAAGGCTGAAAATAGAATGGTCCTTGAAAATCAAGGAGGAAGTAGCCAAGCAACTGGAGAATAAGTTCATAGAACCCATTGCCTACCCGACGTGGTTAGCAAATATTGTGCCGGTGCCGAAGAAAGATGGCAAAGTCAGAATGTGTGTGGATTACCGGGATTTGAATAAAGCATGTCCGAAGGACAACTTCCCCCTGCCGCATATTGACTTGTTGGTAGACCGAATGGCCGGACACGAGATGGTCTCCTTGACCGATCTTGCTGTCGGATACAATCAAATAATGATGCATTTGCCAGACAAAGAGAAAACGGCATTCATCACGGAGTGGGGAACCTACTGCTACAGGGTTATGCCTTTTGGGCTCAAAAATGCCGGGGCAACCTATCAAAGAATGGCAACGACCATCTTCCATGACATGATTCACAAAGAAGTAGAAGTGTATGTGGATGATATGGTTGTTAAATCAAAAACAGCTGAAGAACATACAACAGCACTTGAAAAGTTCTTCCTTAGACTTCGAAAGTATAATTTAAAGCTCAACCCAGCAAAATGTCTGTTTGGAGCTACATCCGGAGTATTTCTGGGGCATATGGTCAGTCGGAAGGGCATAGAGATTGACCCTTCAAAAGCAAAAGCCATTCTGGAAATGCCAGCACCGAAGACGGAAAAAGAAGTTCGGGGTTTCCTGGAAAGGCTACAGTACATCAGTCGGTTCATTAATCAATTGGCCGATACTTGCGGTCCGATCTTCAAATTACTCAGGAAAGGAGTAGCCATCAGATGGAATGAGGATTGTCAGAAAGCTTTTGACCAAGTCAAGCAATATCTGTTATCCCCGCCGGTTTTACAGCCACCAAGGCTAGGAAAGCCTTTGCTATTGCACCTATCAGTGACAGAAGAAGCGATGGGTGCAATGCTAGCTCAACAAGCAGAAGATACAAGGGTAGAAAATGCCGTATATTACCTCAGCAAAAGGATGCTAGACTACGAGCTAAAATACAATAAGATAGAGAAGTTGTGTCTGGCTCTAGTTTGGGCTTGTACAAAGCTGCAGCACTACCTCTCGTCCTACACCACATACGTTATTTCTGAATCGAACCCCTTGAAATTCCTTATGGAGAGGCAGGTTCTTGATAGTAAGATGGCTAAGTGGGTGTCGGTGCTCGCAGCCTATGATTTAAAATTTGTACAACGGAAGGTAGTGAAAGGCGAAAACTTGGCTGATCAATTAACAGAATTACCGGTCAAGACCGAATGCCGGAGGTAGAATTTCCTGATGAAGACTTGTTGAGCTTGGAAAGTGAAGTCTGGGAAATGTACTTCGATGGAGCTTCAAACTACCATGGAAATGGGGTTGGAGTCGTATTCAAAACTCCTTGTGGAGAATACGTCCCAATCGCAATCAAATTAGATTTGGACTGAACCAACAATGAAGTCGAGTATGAAGCTTGCATAAAAGGGTTAGAAGCAGCCTTGGAAAAGGAAATAAAGGTCCTCAAAGTTTTCAGGGATTCCAATTTAATAGTCTCCCAAGCTTTGAGAAAATGGAAAATTATGGAAGAGCGTTTGGACGAGTTAGCTCAACAATTTGAGGATTTATCCTTCCACTACTTGCCGCGAGCCAAAAATCGGTTTGCTGATGCTCTGTCTACTTTGGCCTCCATGGTTAATGTAGGGGGAGACCAAGTCATTCAACCTCTGACAGTTCGGCTACAGAAACAGCCAGCACATATCATGAATTTGGTGGATGACAAGCCCTGGTATTGGGATATATAGAATTATCTTCAAAATGAAGCCTACCCGGAGGGATCCACCAAGACTGATCAACGGACATTGAGACAGTTAGCATCCGGATATTTCCTTACTGGGGGAGTTCTGTATAAAAGAAGTTGGAATGGCCTGCACCTAAGGTGCGTTGATGAGGGAGAAGCTCAAACCATCATGGATTCCTTACATAATGGGGAGTCTGGTCCACACATGCACGGGATAGCCTTGGCTCGGAAAATCGTGAACCTGGGTTATTACTGGTCAACCATGAATGCAGATTGCGTGAGGCATGCGCAGAAGTGCCATGAGTGTCAAATTTTTGCTAAACTGCAAAGACAGCCTCCGGTCAATTTAAATCCCATTGCTTCACCTTGGCCCTTCGCAACTTGGGTCATAGACGTGATCGGAAAAATCCACCCAAAGGCTTCCAATGGTCATCAATTCATCCTGGTTGCTGTTGATTATTTCACTAAGTGGATTGAGGTAGCCTCCTATTCGGTCTTGAATGCCAAAAAGGCAGCACAGTTCGTTCGTACTAACATCCTTTGTCGGTACGGAACACCATTCGAGATCATTACTGATAACGGGTCCCACTTTCAAAGTGAATTTTCTGACTTGCTGAAGCAAAAGAAGATTCAGCATCACAAGTCTTCACCCTATTGTCCACAAACAAATGGGGCTGTAGAGGCTGCAAATAAGGCTATAAAAGTCATTTTACAGAAGACAGTTCAAAAGCATAAAGCTTGGCACGAACAATTACCAAATGCCCTATGGGGATACAGGACTTCAATCAGAACGCCTACTGGGGCAACCCCGTATTCCTTAGTGTATGGTATGGAAGCAGTGTTGCCTATTGAGCTAAAAGTTCAGTCGGCGAGGATTATCCGGGAAAGCCAGATCAGCGAAGCAGATTGGGCTAAGAATTATCATTTGCAACTCGTGGGTATGGATGAACGAGAAATCAACATTAAAATCAAAAATTGACAAAAGAAATTGATGGAGCATGATTTAATGCATCAATAACATGTCTAAACCATGAATTCTACTTATTCATTCACAAAATTCAAAAACCACAACTTACTTGCTTCAATGGTAACTTCAATTCTCTTTGCTTTTAATCACCAATCTCACCTTCTACTACTTAGTTCTTAAGAATTAAGTACTATTCCATGGTTTAATTAGGTAGCTTGGTGGTAATTTGGAGGTAAGAAAATGAAGAAAATGAAGGAAGAGGAAGAAGAAGAAAATGACATTGGAGAAGCAAAAGAGAAGAAAGAGAAAGTGTTACTTAGGTGGTGATAACTTTAAGGTGACAAAAGTCAAATTTGACTTCCTAATTTAATGCCAAATGTGTGGCTAAGATCAAGTCCTAAGTAATCTCTTCCAATGGTTCTAAATATTCCTCAAATAATTCTCTTCTACTTATGATTTCACTCCACCAATTAATTAAATTAACTCCACTAAAATAATTCCTCATTTATTTCTTAATATGCCACACTAGAAATAATATTCATTTAATACATAAACTCTCCAATAATATTCATGAAATATTTTCTACCCGCCTAAATCATGCAAACATGCTCCAAAAATAGTAAATAAAATTTGAAATATGCATAGTAATATTTTCGGACTAAAATAATACCAAGTCCCGGACCGATGGTACTATTCACAGATCGGTAAATCACTATTACTGACACAAAAAGAAAATCAAACTATTACAGTTCTCCCCCCTTAAAAGAAATTTGTCCTCGAATTTTACCTAGTGTAAATAACTGAGGATCCTGCTATCGCATGTCATCTTCTCTCTCCCATGTAGCTTCCTCGGTCTTGTGAGTTTTCCAAAGAACCTTTACTAGAGGAATTCTCTTGTTCCTTAATTCTTTAATCTCTCTAGCAAGTATCCTCACCGGTTCGGCCTCATGCGTCAAATTTGGCTCTATGGTAACAGACTCAACTGATATCACATGTGATGGGTCAGATCGATACCTCCTCAACATAGATACGTGGAAGACATTATGTATTCTATCCAAGTCTGGTGGTAAAGCTAGTCTATAAGCCAACGGACCCACACGCTCAATGATCTCATATGGACCAATGAACCTAGGACTAAGCTTACCCTTTCTTCCAAATCTTAATACCTTCTTCCATAGAGATACCTTAAGGAAAACCTTATCAGCCACTGCATACTCTATATCCCTCCTCTTCAAGTCTGAATAGGACTTCTGACGATCTGAAGCTGCTTTCAATCTATCTTTGATAATTCTGACCCTATGCTCTGTGTCTCGAATCAAATCTGGACCTATAATCTTGCCCTCACTCAACTCTGACCAACATAGTGGAGTCCTATATCTCCTGCCATATAGTGCTTCGAAGGGAGCCATCTGAATGCTCGACTAATAACTGTTATTGTAGGCAAATTCTGCAAGTTGGATGTTGTTTTCGCCCAAAATCCCACCCTGGAGGATCTGAAAACATCCTTTTATTTTATTATTATTGATTTGGAAAAAGGTGATAAAAATCTTTTTGGATATACGATGCCGATAAATCGGTCTTATAAAACATTTTAAGTCGCCACCCATTATTTCGGCAATGGGACCGTTTCCAATTTTATTTTATAAAAGTGACTCCATTTTAAACCCAATTTTATTCAAGGCCAAATTATTTAAAAGACTGGTCAAGTGAACCAATGCGGTTCTGGGTAAGGGAATTGGGTATGTCGGCCCGTTGGAAGTCGACATGTAATATCCTCAACTTTGTAGTTCCTGCTATTCTAGCTTTTTCGATGAATTCGGTTATCCGAATGAAAGGAAAACTTAGAATAATGGGAAACACTATATATTGAGGATGTGAATATTAATTAAATAGTAATTAATGTGATTACAAATCAATTTGAAAGATTAAAGGAAATCAAAAATGAGTTAAAGAGGAATGACTTCTTGGTAAAGCACGATCTTACCCGGAAAGCCTTAAAAACGGTAATTTCAGTATGACCTTTCTTAAGTGGGGTTTAGAATATTAAATACACTTGGTTTATACCTAATAGGACTAAAGTAAAGTGATTAAAAAGATTAGAGTGCCAAAGGATGAAGGGAAAACAAAAGGGAGGATTATAGTGCAATTTTCATTTAAAGGACATGGAAGGAATTTTTAATAATGTTTAGTATATATTATTATGAAGAGGTGGAGATAACCACGCCATTTTCCACCCATTTTACAGCCCAAGTCGGTCAAGAAGAGAGGAGGAGAGTTTTGATTACAAATCAAGCAAAAAGGAGGTGAAAATCAAGGAATTTTCAAGTAATTCTTAAGAAAAGGTTAGTTATCTTCACTTCCTCCTTCTTTTCTATGGATTAATTTTTGAATTCCATGAACTTTGAAGTGAGGTGCTTGCTTGTTCATTCTGATTTGGTGAAGATGAAGTGATTAGACTTGAGTTTAAGGTGATTTAAGATGAGTGAAACTAGTTATGCATGAATTCAAAGTCTAATTTGCATAATTCACCAAGATGGATGATTTTGAGTTTGTATTTGATATGTCATGACCTAGGGATTCTGATATATCTTATATTATGATGTTATGTAAGTAATAGAAGAGTTGAATTGCATGAATTTGTGCTGGAAGTGAGTTGAGAATGCTTAAGCAAACATATCATTGTTGGACCTGTTACAGTTGGGCTGTCTGAACTTCAGCTTCTGTAATTGACCTATTTGACTAAACAAATGAACTTCAAAATTCATGAAATTTTATATGGATATAGGCTGAGATGTTGGGTATGTTGTGTTAAAAGGGAAAGGCCATTGGATAAAAGGAAACGGAGTTATAATTAAATCAATGCAGGCTGCTCAGCATGAGAAAAACTGAAATTCAGATTCTATAATTATGTCATTTGAAAATGCAAATGAGCTTTAAAAATTATGAAATTTTACAGGGAAGTACTCTAAGATGTTGGGAACATTCTATAAAAATTTCAGGGCAAATGGATATGAGGAAATTAAGATATAGCCAACGGAATGCAAGCTGCTCATATGCTGAAATTCTGCATTTCATAAACATTGAATGAATTTAGCATGCCATTGACTTCTATTGTTTTAATTGTTAGTAGTATGTTTCTAGGATGTGGTTAAGTGTTGGATATGAAGTGTTTCATGCTTAAACTAAGGTCATATGACACTTGGACAAGCATAGTGAAAGGGAAAGAAAAAGCATGATACTACATTCTAATGCTTAATTTGCATTCCTATAGAAGTGCATGTGTGTATATTGTGTAGTATGAAGTTAATATGAGTATTAATCTCATGCTACAGCTTCTGAGAGAAAGGGAGTTGAGGAGAGGGTGGTTGCTAGAGGAAAAAGGCTAGGGGAGCCTTCTAGCTCAGGTTAGTGTACTATGCCTTTCCTACTTTTATTTAAACAAAATGATATTGATTTTGCAAAATATTTTCAATGGATTTACTTTATGAATCATAACTATAAAAAGTATTAATGATTTCATATGTTTTTAAAGAACAAAGCTTATTCTGAAAGCATACTACCTAATGACATATGTAAATGAATTTTATGCTTCTTATACCTTGAAAGAGGAGGATGTTGGCCAATTGATAACTGTAGTATGAGGGGTGGCCATGACTGAATGATTTTAGTAGTGTTTGCGAAATGAAATGTTGCCCACAGTGATTTTAATATATTATTACATGAATGGAATGGTTTAAAAGTCTTACAGCTGATATAGACATGGTTATTGCCCAAATAAAGTTGATATTACGATCGATTGAACATGGATATCATCACTAGATGATATATGATTGATATGAAATTCTCCCTCCATGTTGAGGTTGTAGATAGCAGGTCTAGATGTGCACATTAGACACTGATGGCCCTCGGAATTGATTCTATAAAAGCTGTAACGACTACATTATGAATTTATGATTTAAATGGTATTGTTTTTTTTTCTTTCTTATTTCCTTTAAAATGGTGGGTTTATGACTTATGCTTCATTATTTCATATAAAGAGTTTGATTTGATAAATTTGTGTTTGTTTTATAATAGTACACCACTAAGCAAAATGCTTAGCGACAGTTGCTTTTGTGCTATCGCAGGAAAAGGCAAGGAAAAAGAACTAGGAGAAGATCGTTTTTGTTTGATGTAGATAGTATGCTACTGATGTAGCTATTGTATATTTGACTTCTTTTGGAATATGTATGATGTATTAAACCTTAACAGAACATCTATGTATATTTGAGCAGATACATGTAAATTATGATTGTATGAATTTCTATTATGTATCTAAGGTGTGAAAAGGATTTCAGTATGTAAGTAAACCATCTATGGGCTTATGGGTTATGGAACCATTTTATGTTTTTGATAATATAATTGATGTTTAAGAAATCATATTGAGCTTAATGGAAGTTATGTTTCATATGTTTAGTAAATTACGGAAAAAAAAAAGACATTTCTTTATAACAGATGAAAGACCAAAAGGAGTTTTACATTTAGTAATTAAATCTACTTTTCTACAAGATATAAATGAAAGACTCAACAGTATTAAGTCCCTTGTAGTATACTTAGTAAGCATTTATAAGACTTAAGTGCTTATTAAGTATATTACGGGTGACATGCCATGTCTTACAGTAAGGTAAGGTGTGACACGACGCCCGGAAAACCGGCCTCTTTTAACCTACAATTTCTAATTTATTTTAATTTAGAAAAGCCAATTTATTTAATTAAACCCCAACCCGATTAAATCAAACCGAGTTCCTATGTGGAAAATTAATTAATCGTCCCAATCAAATCTAATTATCACATAGCAATTATTCAAATTAAAGCAATTAAATCAAAGCGATCAAACCAAATAAATAAAAAGACCCGCTCTTGCCTTATGGTTCAAGGCGGGGAACAAACCGAACCGAAAATATTAAATCAAATAAATAAATGACCCGCTCTTGCCTTATGGTTCAAGGCGGGGAACAAACCGAACCTAAAATACATTCTACCCGATTTAAATCCAACCCATAAACCCAAAATCATGCATATTTATTATTTAACACTAGAAATGCAAATTGTTAATAAACATGCAAATTAATCTTAAATATAAATAAATCAACAAACTTAATTTTATTTTTCATTTAAACATAAATTGCAAAATTCATATAAATAAACACATAAAATTACATTTTAGTATTCTAAGTTTAATTAAACTGTGATCTGTTCATAATTGGGCATTTTCAAATTCATTGAAGAAATTAGATTTTATTTTCGTATAAAATTTATTATTATTTTTTTTTTTGGAAAAATCGATGAACAGTCGCGTGACGCAACTGTTCTTCATGAGCAGTGAATAGTAACAGTGAATAGTGCACAATGAATAGTGCACAGTCGCGTGACGCAACTGTTCTTGGATGAACAGTTGCGTGACACAACTGTTCTTCCAGGAACAGTTGCGCGATGCACTGTCCTAGCCCAGAATTCATTTTTAAATGTTTTATTTACATCATTTCTTACTTAAATATGATTTAAAGACATATAAAATGGCCAAATATGAACAGAATATAATTTAAAGAAACTTAGATTACTAAAACCACAAAAATATTACTAAAATCACAAAAATATATAAAAAATACAAAGAATGTTAAGGAAATTACCTAATCCTCAGATTGATGCTTGCAAATGGATCAAATCTCTTAACAAATGATAGTTAAGATTTCCAGAAGCTTTGTTTCCAAGGATTTAATTGTGGTTTCTTCATAGTGTGTTTTTTAGGGTTTCAAAATCGTGTTTTTTCTTCCTCTCCTTTTTTTTTTTCCTCTGTCAAAATTGTGAGAAAGAGATGTATTTATAGGGTAGGTCAGGACACAGCTGCGTCACGCTACTGTAGCTGCGTGACGCGACTGTAGCTGACTGTAGCTGTATGACGCTACTGTAGCTGCGTCACGCTACTGATTTGATGAACAGTGATGAATAGTGATGAACAGTGATGAATAGTGATGAACAGTTGCGTGACGCAGCTGTTCTTGCGTGACGCAGCTATGACTCAGCCAACTATTCAACATCATTTTTAATTTAAATCCTTCGATTAAAAGACTTCTAGATGGCATTAAGCCATTCATTTTGCATCCTCATTTCCTCATTGGATCAGGCGGGGCATAAAAAACACGTGTCAACAGTTTGCCCCCCCACTTTATCATTAATTGTATAAACGATTAATGTTAAAGTGGTCTACTGACGCGCCTTCAGTCTAGCAACCATCCTCAAAGCCCAGTTTGATCGGCTTGAAAGATGTTGGATTGACTTGATCATCTGGCCACCTACTCAGCTTGGTTTGATCGGCTTTGTTGGCTCCAGTCGGGTATGTGAATGACTTCAAAACTCGGTTTGATCGGCTTTGAAGACACCTCCGAGGCTCAGTTTGATCGGCCTAAAGGATTTGAATGCCTTGGCCAACTTCGCAATATACCATCATTGACCGGGAAGAGAACCCAAACAGCTTCGTAATACACCATCACTGTTCGGTCACTAAAATTGTCCTGATCAGCTTCGCAATACACCATCACTAATCAGGATTTGAGTCAACTTCAAAATACACCATCATTGACTCGATTAAGGATTCCAAAGCTTAGTTTGATCGGCTTTGTTGTCCACCTCCTCAGCTCAGTTTGATCGGCTTTAGAGGATTTGAATAGAGATTGTCTTGATCAGATTCGCAACACACCATCACTAATCAAGAAAAGGTCCAAGTAGCTTCGCAATACACCATCACGGCTTGGTGGGATTTGAGATTGTCCTGATTAGCTTCGCAATACATCATCACTAATCAGGAAAAGGATTGACTCGATCAGCTTCGCAATACATCATCACTAATCGAGAAAAGAACCCAAACAGCTTCGCAATACATCATCACTGCTTGGTGGGGCCTAACGGCTTCGAGAGACCAGCACTGGTTGGTCATTGAGATTGTCCTGATCAGCTTCGCAATACATCATCATTAATCAGGAAAAGGATTGACTCGATCAGCTTCGCAATACATCATCACTAATCGAGAAAAGAACCCAAACAGCTTCGCAATACATCATCACTGCTTGGTGGGGCCTAACGGCTTCGAGAGACCATCACTGGTTGGTCATTGAGATTGTCCTGATCAGCTTCGCAATACATCATCACTAATCAGGAAAAGGATTGACTCGATCAGCTTCGCAATACATCATCACTAATCAAGAAAAGAACCCAAACAGCTTCGCAATACATCATCACTGCTTGGTGGGGCCTAATGGCTTCGAGAGACCATCACTGGTTGGCCTGAAAAATTGTTCAAGAAAAAGAGCAACATCTGTGTACGAACAGACCTTGCCTTTTGTGAGAAGAATGTTGAGACATCATATGCCCATGCATTAATTATAAATTTCAAAAGATTGCATCATGGCAAAAGATTATATTTTTGCCCCCAGTCCGGAATTCCGAGCTAGGACCAGAAATATTAGCTTTTTAGGCATATCTTTCAGTGTTCATTGTCAAGATTTGGTTAACTCATTTTGCAAAAATTTAGCAAAAATTTAGGTCAAAAAATTTAAGCCTGAAATTTCCAGGTATACCTTTCCTGACGCAGTGGTTGCAAGAAAACTTACCTGAGGGTAATCTGGGCAATTTGATGCTTGTGATCAATGTTATTTACATGTTCATTTCTTACAACTTGTGAAATCTGATTCCTGCATAAACAAAATACAAACACAAGAACGCAAAATAGCGGTGTCCCTTTTATTTACAAAAGTGGTCCACCTTGTTTAGCAGTCAATGGACTAATTTATGGACAAATGAAATGAAATGAAATAAATAAAGAATAATATAATGAACTTAAAATGAAATACGACAAAAATCAATTCATAAACAGAAGCGGATCGTCGTACTTACCTGACAGGGCGGTTAATGCGGTTATAAAGACTCAACCTCCTTATTGTAAAGACTGTCCCTTTTATTAATGCAAACTTAAATACCCACCAACCAAAACGATCCATGCATAAATGCTCTTCCCACCACCATTGACAGTGAACATCGGGTCTACTAATGATGGTGCTTCGTTCACCAGGTCCTTTACACCTCTATAAATGAAGGCTTCCTTTTACGGCCTCTTCACACCCAGCATTCAAAACAAATCCATTCCTTAGATAATCCTTTTTCATGGCTTTCAGGAACCAAGTTTCATCCTTCGTCCAATCCATCCCTGACGACTTATGGCAGATTCCCCCTATGGACCAACTCGCCTGGTTGAAATATTTCAAAGACCTAAAACCCAACCATGGCTTCTTGTCTTGGCTCGTTACGCACTTCAATCCTAACACCATGGTTTCCCGGTTTGAAGATGCTGAGATAACTCCAACCTATGAGGAAATGTGCGCCGTGATGGACCATCATCCTGAACAAAATGAAACTCCGGCCCTGCCCCCAGGACCCAGATATGATCTAGCCGAAATTGCGGCCCTGTGCCCAGTTTACCTTCCTGACGGCATAAACACAGATCAAGGTCTTCCTTTAGAGCCTTTTCTGAGTAAGGTTCTGGCCATGGATCTAGATCCCTCTTGGATTCAAGCTTGTTGCTTCTTGCTGTTAAATGTGTATGCCATGAAGAACCGTCAACCCAGAGTTGGAGACTTCCATCTTCTGACAGTTGTTCGTGACATGCAACTGTATCATCGTACTGTATTCATGATGATCATGGGAGAAACGATGTGCTAGGTCAGGGATATTGCCCTTCACATCACCAACTTCAATGTTCATCATTGTGGTTGTCCAATGTTGTTGCAAGCCTGGGCTCTAGACAAGTTAAGCCTACTTCTTCCGGTCCCAGCTCGTTTAATTCCAACCTACGGTCCTGCCAACTTTCAATCTCGGACTCAAGGACATTTCGACTTTGGGGATAACCCGACAATTCGGTGGACTTGTCCTTGGTGGAGGATCAGGCTGGTCACTATTGGAAGCATGAATCTCAATTATGTGCTGTACGCTAGTCTAGACCGTTCCATGGCCTATTTTCCCGACAGGATCAGTCGTCAATATGGAACAATTCAGCGTGTGACCAGAATTCATAACTTCGAGAGTGGTCTAATGACACTGCATCTGCTGAACAATTTAGCTAACCACTGGCGAAGCCGAAACACCAGGTACCTAGGTGAAGGAGTGATGCAGGACACTATGACACCCGAGTATGTGAACTGGTTTTTTACCCCATGATGATGTTAAGTTCTGCAAGGATCGGTGTCTGATGGTAGCCCTTACTAAAATAAATGTTGTTATTGCTTTCTCTATCTTCTTTTGAGCTCGAGCTTTGAACTCCTATTTAATGTATCTGCTTTCTTTGAATCAATAAATTTGCTGATTCTGCCTTTATTAATTCCTGCACACATGGATAACACCAGACAACAAAACTTTTCTTTCGAAATTATTTGTCGTGTTAGTTATTCGAGCCTCCTGCCCTTGGGTTAATAAAGAAATGCGCATAAAAATGAATTATTTGATATAAATACAGAAGCTTACACTTGGGGAGAATAAGAATGGTATGACTATTTATTACCTACACAGATCAAACAAAAACAACATATGCAACTTCTTTATGTATGCATGAACCTACATGAGTACTAAGGTTTTATCCATGGTTTTATTGATCTTTCCAAGGAAATCGCCAAGAAAATGGCACTTGACCTTCTGATCGCTGTCTAAGAGAATCCAATACCCGGGCAGGACCAACAGCTACACATCTTCAACACAAATGAGCAAATGCTGACCACATAAGCAGAGAGGAATGTCTTGTAATCGACGATCATGCCCCAGAAACAAAAGGGAAGAAGAATTTGAGAATCAAGCTCTTTATTGCACTTACTTCTTTCAACATTATACAGAAGTGAAGAGAAATTATTTCAATACAATGGTTATTCATTCTAACTACTCATTTGCCTATTCTCCTTCTAATCAGGTTAATGACATTGAGCAACCAGTTGCAAGCATATCACAAATGCATGGCATAGATTTCGCATTTAAACTAAGCACCATGCGTTAATCTCGAAACTCTTTATTTTTATTATTATCATTTTTTTTATTATTTTTTTTATGCTCTAACTTTTACCTAGGCCGCCCTTTCGGGTTTTCAACCTAGCGAGCTCATTTCTCGCCTAAGCCGCCCTTTCGGGTTTTCAACTTAGCCCTTTCTTTTCTTTTTCTTTTTCTTTTTTTTTTTTTAATCAAAATCATCATTTCAGACATTGAATCTCTTCATTTGATCCTGACTGACAATTCGATTGACAGGCTTCCCTTCCGAAGTGACCAATTCAGCGGCACCCTTATCCGACAGCTTCTGGATTTTGAATGGTCCATGCCAATTGGGTTTGAATTTCCCTCTAGAGTGACTCTGGGATTCGTGGTCTAACAGTCTGATCAGCACTGAATCTCCACTTTTCAAAGTCCTTGGATGTACCCACTTACTGTAGAAACAAGCAATCATTCTCTTTTTTCTATCATTTTTCATTCATTTCATTATTATTATTATTATTATTATTATTTTCATAACATGCCATTCCTACAGCGCTGTTACTCAGGACATCCATATGTGGAAGAAGGAAGTCATCTTTGGGCGAGGCTGTAGTCGACACAGGTTGTTAGTCTCCCCCTTTCTTGAGCATAGGGACTATGTTCGCTGACCACTTAGGGTAATGCATTACCTTCCCAGAAACTTGCATCTAGCTCTTTTTGAACCACAGCCTTCATCTTGTTTTGCCACTTCTAGTTTGACCCGTCTCCTTTTCCGCTTTACTGGCTTGATATTTGAATCGGTAGGGACGACATGTCCTGTAATCGGCTTATTGATCCCCCGGTATATCAGCATAACTGTAGACGTTCTTGGAAATCGTTTTTGAGCTCAAGCTTAAAGTCTGATCCAATTTCGATTATTTTTTGAGATTTTGGGCGGTGCTTAGGTTAAATGCAAAATGATGCAATGCATTTATGCTAAATATGCGTGTGGTATAATCAATGCCATGAACATAACAATCAGGAGAAGTAAGAAAACAAGTAATCAAAATTCATTCCCATTGATTGAAATAGTAAATGAAGTTCATTCAAATTGTTCTTAAGGCAATATTCAGAAAAACAAAAAGAAAGATTAAGAGCTTGTTCAATTCGCCCATCAGCTAACTTTAATGGTTTCCGGGCGCCGGCTTATTATGCTCAGGAGGCTTGGTAATCTTCCCGCTATCTATCAAATCTTGGATATCGTGTCGGAGCTTGTGACAATTATCAATAGAATGACCTTTACACTAATGATATTCACAGTCTTGATCAGCGAACCTACCCTGAATAGGCTTAAATGGATTAATTGGCAACTTTGACAATACGCCATTCTCAATGCAGGATCTCATGACTGCGCTTAAAGGCATGCCCAAATCAGTGAATTCCCTTTTCTTTTTCTCTTTAACAGCTCTAACTGTATTGCTACTCCCTAATTGGTTTGTAGCTGCATGACCAACATTTCTATTATGATTACTGCTGGAAGACCGGTAGTTACCAAACCCTCGGCTCTTCTTTTTCTTTTTGTTGTACAGTTCTTCAAAATTCAATTCAGCCCTCCGTATCCCCAGATCCAGGCTGTCATATCTTTTCCTATAGTTCTTGTACGATGTCTGAGGAAATCCTCGGAACACACCCTCTTTGCCGTATTGGTTCATCTGAGCAACGCGGATGGACTCCGACAAATGGGACCTCGGGTCATCATTCTCCGCGAACAGGGTATGTTTCGAAGAAGTAGAATTTGTGGGCTTCAAGACATACTCTGTCACATGAAAATTGATGACTGGATCTTTTTCTTTCGAAACAAATATCTTCTCCACCTTGTCCTTTAGTTCTGCTATTTGCTTAATCAGCTCATTCTCAGCCGGACTAGCATTATCAGCTGATGCTTGACTACCCAAGGTTTGTTCTAGAGCCTCTCTTCCCTCCACTATAGGCTGATTACTTGAAGTAGGTGGCACTTGGTTCTGGGCTCTATCTTGAGCAAGGGCAGCAGCTATTATTTCAGAAATGGTCCTTATCTGGGCTGGAGAGAAACCCGTCTCATTCACAGTGTTATCAGCCATCCCAACCAAATATGAATCAGACACTGAATCCAAAGAACTTGAATGAATCACAGGACTAAACGGAGCAGGCTCGGGGATTGGGATACTCTGACCAAACGTTGACCAGGGCGCCGGTGCCAAGCTCTCGAGGTGATTTCCCTGGAAGGATCAATTCTGACTGATAGATATAAACACCTGAGTTAAAGTAGGTCCTGCATGTATGCATGAGAAATAGCAGCAGTTCTAATGTGCTAATGACCGGTATGGAAATAAGATCTCGATTTCAACGACTGGACCCAAAATTCGGTGTGAATAACATGGCAATGACTTATTTTGTATTCAAACATTTTCGGCATTATCTGTCGTCGACCGTCCCTTTTTGGAATTTACAGTCGACTATTTTCTCTCAAGTCCCTAACTTTTGCCTTGGAATGAAAGAATCTCCAAGCGGGATTTTTATTATTTTTTTGTGTCCTTAATTTTTGCCTTGGAACGGAAGAATCTCCAAGCGGGATTTTTCTTATTTTTACTTTTTTTTTTGTTTTTTTTTTGTTTTTGTATCCTTACTTTTTGCCTTGGAACATATGGTCCCAAGCAGGATCTCGTTTTGTTTTGTTACAAATATTGTAATCTCTTGCTCACTTATTTTCAGATAATGCGAGAAATGTGACAATACAAAGGAATCGCAACCCCCTTATAACTCCCTTTTCTTTTGGGTATTGATTCACTATAAGTGATTGCATTATATTATTCAAAACGAATTTGAGGTCCAGTCTCAAAATCAAGGTCAAACGTCCATACCGAAAATTAGCTCTTATTAATGCATGGCTGAAAAGAAAAATGTTACATGATGCATGAATGTCACAACATATGCACAATTTATATCATACAGGGGAACGGGAGTTGGGAAATGCATGCCTTCCAACCTTATTTCTCCCACACACGGATTCCATTGGTATAAATTTCGACATCTGTTTCCTAGGAATTGGTCTAATCTCGACAACCAACAGGGGTTTTGAGATTGACGATACAAACTCTCGGAAATGAATGCGGCATAATAATAGCAAACAGAATTGGGTGCACCTTAGGGGAAGTAACTAAGGTTTTCAACTATATGCATTGGCTTTAGTCTTATTGGGCTTAACAAAGTCTGGGTTCCGCAAACAGGATTCGGGCTTTGTTGGGCCTACTCCTTTTGACGCACCTTTAAGGTACTAGGCTTGCGGTTGGTAGTAATGTTAATTCTCGGATGGATGCACCTAAAACGCAGACTAGATCCACCATCAAAGTTAACACCAGTACCGAAGGGTAGTATGGGTAGAATGAGGTGAGAAGAGAGAAATGCGGAATGAATGCAAAAAAATCCTAAAAAAGAAAATAAAGCAATTAAGCACATACGGACGATTAACAATTTTCCATGGGCTTTTCTAACCAATTTTATTAGAAAAAGTAGGCTTTTAGAGTCAATTCCTAATTGCAACCACTTAATTATTAAAAATAACCGGGGATTAGTAGGTGTAAAATCCCCAGCAGAATCGTCAATTTGTTTTCGCCCAAAATCCCACCCCGGAGGATCCGAAAACATCCTTTTATTTTATTATTATTGTTTTGGAAAATGGTGATAAAAATCTTTTTGGATATACGATGTCGATAAATCGGTCTTATAAAACATTTTAAGTCGCCACCCATTATTTCGGCAATGGGACCGTTTCCAATTTTATTTTATAAAAGTGACTCCATTTTAAACCCAATTTTATTCAAGGCCAAATTATTTAAAAGACTGGTCAAGCAAACCAATGCGGTTCTGGGTAAGGGAATTGGATACGTCGGCCCGTTGGAAGTCGACGCCCGGAAAACCGGCCTCTTTTAACCTACAATTTCTAATTTATTTTAATTTAGAAAAGCCAATTTATTTAATTAAACCCCAACCCGATTAAATCGAACCGAGTTTCTATGTGGAAAATTAATTAATCGTCCCAATCAAATCTAATTATCACATAGCAATTATTCAAATTAAAGCAATTAAATCAAAGCGATCAAACCAAATAAATAAAAAGACCCGCTCTTGCCTTATGGTTCAAGGCGGGGAACAAACCGAACCGAAAATATTAAATCAAATAAATAAATGACCCGCTCTTGCCTTATGGTTCAAGGCGGGGAACAAACCGAACCTAAAATACATTCTACCCGATTTAAATCCAACCCATAAACCCAAAATCATGCATATTTATTATTTAACACTAGAAATGCAAACTGTTAATAAACATGCAAATTAATCTTAAATATAAATAAATCAACAAACTTAATTTTATTTTTCATTTAAACATAAATTGCAAAATTCATATAAATAAACACATAAAATTACATTTTAGTATTTTAAGTTTAATTAAACTGTGATCTGTTCATAATTGGGCATTTTCAAATTTATTGAAGAAATTAGATTTTATTTTCGTATAAAATTTATTATTATTATTTTTTTTTTTGGAAAAATCGATGAACAATCGCGTGATGCAACTGTTCTTCATGAGCAGTGAATAGTAACAGTGAATAGTGCACAGTCGCGTGACGCAACTGTTCTTGGATGAACAGTCGCGTGACACAACTGTTCTTCCAGGAACAGTTGCGCGATGCACTGTCCTAGCCCAGAATTCATTTTTAAATGTTTTATTTACATCATTTCTTACTTAAATATGATTTAAAGACATATAAAATGGCCAAATATGAACATAATATAATTTAAAGAAACTTAGATTACTAAAACCACAAAAATATTACTAAAATCACAAAAATATATAAAAAATACAAAGAATTTTAAGGAAATTACGTAATCCTTAGATTGATGCTTGCAAATGGATCAAATCTCTTAACAAATGGTAGTTAAGATTTCCAGAAGCTTTGTTTCCAAGGATTTAATTGTAGTTTCTTTATAGTGTGTTTTTTAGGGTTTCAAAATCGTGTTTTTTCTTCCTCTCCTTTTTTTTTCTCTGTCAAAATTGTGAGAAAGAGATGTATTTATAGGGTAGGTCAGGACACAGCTGCGTCATGCTACTGTAGCTGCGTGACGCTACTGTAGCTGACTGTAGCTGCGTCACGCTACTGATTTGATGAACAGTGATGAACAGTGATGAATAGTGATGAACAGTTGTGTGACGCAATTGTTCTTGGATGAACAGTTGCGTGACGCAGCTGTTCTTGCGTGACGCAGCTATGACTCAGCCAACTATTCAACATCATTTTTAATTTAAATCCTTCGATTAAAAGACTTCTAGATGGCATTAAGCCATTCATTTTGCATCCTCATTTCCTCATTGGATCAGGCGGGGCATAAAAAACACGCATCAACAGATGTACTTCTCCCAACTACCCTCAAACTCAATGATGCAAGCTCTCTGCATATCCTCTAAAATCTGAATAACCCGCTCTGACTGACCATCTGTCTGAGGATGAAAAGCTATACTGAAATGCAGTCTGGTACCTAAAGCCTCATGTAACTTCTTCCAGAACCTCGAAGTAAATCTCTGGTCTCTATCAGAGATAAAGGAAGAAGGAACTCCATGCAATCTCACAATCTCATCAATGTAGAGTTCCGCGTATTGCTCCATCGTATAGTTGGTCCTAACTGGAAGAAAATGCGCTGACTTAGTCAATTTGTCAACTATCACCCAAATAGCATCTTTCTTCCTAGGTGTAGTAGGCAAGCCAATCATAAAATCCATGGTAATCCTATCCCATTTCCACTCCGGAACAGAGATAGGGTGTAGTAAACCTGATGGGACCTGATGCTCTGCTTTAACCGACTGACAGGTTAAGCATCTCGATACAAAATCCGCAATGTCCCTTTTCATAGCTGGCCACCAATACTGCAGTCTTAAGTCCCGATACATCTTATTACTACCTGGGTGCATAGAATACAGACTACTGTGGGCCTCCTCTAGGATACACCTCCTCAAAGTTGAGATCTTAGGTACACAGATCCGATCCCCAAAGTACAAGCAGTCATCTTTAATCTCAAATCTCTTCTTCTTACCCTCTCTGACTAGGCCTTTCCACAAGGTAATAGTCTCATCACCCTTCTGTGCATCTCTAATCTCCTGCAGTAGGCTAGGTTTCACCATAAGCTCTACTACAAGGGCACCATCTCTAGTCACAGATAAGCGTGCATTCATAGCACGAAGAGCAACTAATGCCTTTCTACTGAGTGCATCTGCACTACATTAGCTCTACCCGGGTGGTAATCAATGGTGAAATCATAGTCCTTAAGTAGCTCTAACCATCTACGCTGCCTCAAGTTAAGCTCTCTCTGCGTAAGCAGATACTTAAGGCTCTTATGATCCGTATACAAGTGGCATTTCTCACCATACAAGTAATGTCTCCAAATCGTCAAGGCAAACACAATAGCTGCTAACTCCAAATCATGGGTAGGGTAGTTCTTCTCATGTGGCTTAAGCTGTTGGGAAGCATAAGTAATCACCTTGCCCTCCTGCATAAGCACACAACCCAAACCATTATACGAAGCATCACTATAAACATCATATGGTCTACCTGGAGCTGGCTGTGTCAAAACTGGAGCCTCAGTAAGCATCGCCTTAAGCTTCTCAAAGCTACTCTGGCATCTATCAGTCCACTCAAAATGGACATCCTTACGGAGAAGTCTAGTCAAAGGGGCTGCAATAAGAGAAAACCCCTTGACAAACCTCCTATAATATCCAGCCAAACCTAAGAAACTGCGAATCTCTGTGACATTCGTAGGTGGCTTCCAATCAAGCACTGCCTCAATCTTCTTCAAGTCCACTTGAATACCCTCTACAGAAACAACATGCTCTAAGAAAGCAATCTCAGTCAACTAAAATTCACACTTACTGAG
This sequence comes from Jatropha curcas, assembly GCF_041381405.1. Lineage (NCBI taxonomy): Eukaryota > Viridiplantae > Streptophyta > Magnoliopsida > Malpighiales > Euphorbiaceae > Jatropha > Jatropha curcas. Next base: position 13,588,650 of record NC_143158.1, on the reverse strand, counting down.
CTTGGCATACAACTGTCGGTCTCTCAAGGTCTGAGGAACTGTTCGTAGGCGGTGATCATGATCCTCTCTAGTCGGAGAGTACACCAAAATATCATCAATAAAAACCACCACGAACTGATCTAAATAAGGATGGAAGATCCGGTTCATTAGGTCCATAAACACTACTGGGGCATTAGTCAACCCAAATGGCATCACTAAAAACTCATAATGACCATATTGAGTCCTAAAAGCAGTCTTAGGTACATCTTACTCTCTAACTCTCAACTGATGATATCCTGATCTCAAATCAATCTTCGAAAACACAGTGGCCCCTCTCAACTGATCAAACAAATCGTCTATTCGAGGTAATGGATAATGATTCTCCAGTGTCACCTTATTAAGCTGCCTATAATCAATGCACAATCTCAAAGTACCATCCTTCTTCTTCACAAATAATACTGAAGCGCCCCAAGGAGATACACAAGGTCAAATGAAACCCTTACCAAGCAACTCCTGAATCTGAATCTTCAACTCTCTAAACTCAGTGGGAGCCATCCGGTATAAAGCAATGGATATCGGTGCAGTACCCGGCACAACCTCGATACTAAACTCAACCTCTCTCGCAGGAGGAAAACCAGACAAATCCTCGGGAAATACATCTGGAAAGTCACACACCGTCGAAATCTCATGGACACTGGGAGATCACCACTCAGGCTCAAGTACACAGGCCAAGAACGCCTCACAGCCATGCTATATCATTCTCCTAGCGATACTGGCTGAAATAACATTAGAGATCTAATCCATCCTCTCCCCCACAACTACAATCTCCTCTTCGGAGGGAGTCTAAAGCGTAATCCTCTTACGTCTACAATCAACAATGACCCCATGTCTAGCCAGCCAATCCATACCCAATATCACGTAATACTCCCGAAAAGGCAACTCTATCAAATCACCCAGAAATACATACTCATGAATGACTAAAGGGCAATCTCTATACACCTGATCAACTACTACACTCTGACCCAAAGGGCTAGTAACCTCAACGCTGTGCTCTAATGTATCAGCATGCATACTACCCAGTCTACCCACATGTATGCATATGTATGAATGCGTGGAGCCCGATCAATCAAAGCAAGTACAAAAGTGTCACAGATGGAGAAGGTACCTGCCATGACATCCGGCGCATCCCGCTGCTCCCTAGTCCTGATGGTATAAGCCCTCGCCTGTGCTCTAGCCTCTGGTCTCTCCACAGTCTCAGAAACTGGTCTCTCACTCCTAGTACCATATCCCTCGCTACGGCCTCTACCTCTGCCTCTCTGCACATAGGGAGCTGGCCTCCCAACTTGGTGAGCTGGACGAGTCACGGTCATAGGATAATCCCTGATCATATGCTTAGTAGATCCACATCTAAAGCAAGCTCTCGTAGCTCCCCAACACACCCCAACATGTCTCCTGCCACACTGAATGCAAGTTGGTAGACCTGACCATGCAGCACCTCTGCCACTAGTAACAGATGTAGCTGGAGGAGCTAATCTCGTAAATATACCCCGACCAACTGTCTGGCCCCGTCTGACCCCCATCTACGGTCCGCCTCTAAATCTCTTGCTACTAGACTGGACCCCCGAAGTCTGTCTAGACGTAGCACTCTGTAATCTCTTATACTGACTGCTCTGTTGGGTCCTCTGACCTCTGGCCTGTCTTTCATTCCAAATAATCTCAAGCTTTGAAGCAGTCTTCACCAAACAAGCTAATGTGGTGTGGGGCTGGGATGTCAAGTGCATCCTATACTCAACCAGTAACCCCTTCTGGAACCGCTTGCACCTATCTGCCTCAGTAGGGACCAACTTTGAAGCATATCTGCTCAACCGCAGAAACTCCCGCTCGTACTCAGAGACAGTCATTTGTCCCTGCCTAAGCTCAAGGAACTCTGCTATCCTCTGATCCGTGTATAGCTCCCCCACATACTTCTCTCGAAACTCAGAGAGAAAGAAATCCCAAGTAACATCCTCGGCTCTCACTGTCTTAACCTTAGACTCCCACCATAGGTAAGCCTCTTCTTTCAGCAAGGAAACAACACAGATCAATCTATCTAGAGGAGTACACTGTATCTGGTCCAAGATCCTCTCTGTAGCTCGGAGCCAAAATTCTGCTGAAGAAGGATCATCATCCCTCCGACCCATAAAATCCTCAACACGGTACTTCCTCAATCTCTCTACTGGGGAATGGACTGAAACAGGGGCTGGTGCGACTGGAGCCTGGGGAATAGCTCCTAAAGCCTGCCTCAATGCAGCTACCAACTGTTGTACCAAATCACACTGATTAGGCCCCGCAGGACCCACAGTAGCCTGCCCTACAGCAGAGGCGCGCTCTGCATCGGAACCCAGAATGCCGCCAGCGACACCACCGGCTGACATACTACCCTCGGACATAGCACCCTCTGGAGGGGCATAACTGTCCACCTCCTCATCCGATAGGTGCTGAGACATCACTAAATACCTACAAAGACCAGCAAATTCGCATTAGAGAGAAATTTCCAAAACAGACTAACATGGCATGTTTTGAACTTAAATCACTTATATCATTACTCCAAATCGGATAAACACTCATACCAAATCATATATCCTAGAATCGTCTAAACCTATGCTCTAATACCACAAATGTAACATCCACCGGCCAAACCCGGAGAACCAGATGGCTGACGCCACAATCGGCACTGGAACACCGTTTTATGTCACTTATTAAAGCTAGATCACAAATTAGAAGTGGGTAGATTTTCATAAGGAGGCATTGTGAATAATCAAATTTTGAGGCTCTAAAAGCCAATTTTCCCGGCCGCGGCGGTGGCGGCCGCCCTTAAAGGCGGCGATAGCCGCTATCGCCGGCGGCGGTAGCCGCCTGTGAATACCCATTTTTTTTTAGGCTCAAAGAGCCAGGTTTCCCGGACTGCAAACAGTCCGGCCGGACCAAAGGCCATTCAGAAAATTTACCGGAAGTATGCCAATAAGGTACTTGAAACGTCCGGAAAATTACAAGGATCACGGAACTGGTCCCGAAATATTTTTTGGAGGTCCGGAACTCCCGGAAAAACCTTCGGAACAAAAGAAAAAAGAAAAAATGGCAAAACCGCGGAGATCCGGCAGCCCAGCCGCTGGGCTCCGGCGACCCAGCTGCAGAAGTCAGGCGGCCCAGCCGCCAGAGTCCGGCAGCCCGGGCTGCCGGACCGCCGAAATACCCCATTTTTGCCTATAAATAGTGGCCCCGGCACTCATTTCAAGACACTCAGTCTGTGTTGACGGATGCTCCTTCTCCCCTACGCTCCTTGCGTTTTCTTTTACTGCTTTTCTGCATTTTTAATTTAGCTTTTATTGCTTTTTTGCTTTAATATTTGGCCACTTAAATTAAATTAATTCTAAATTAATATTCCCCAAACGAGGAGCTTAATCCAGAGTTTTTCAAGCTGAAGCTAAGAAGCGGTCACCGGTTAACTCAGGTAAATAAACAAAACTCTGCTCATTTAATTTTAGCACTTCATGCATATTTCTCTTCTACTCCTAATAACTCTACAACTGCATAAACACATTCATGTCATCAATTAGGCAAATAAACTGCCTCAATCAAATATGATTAAGCTTAAATACTCGGTTAATTAATAATCGTGGTATTAATGCTAAATCCGACAATATTGGCTAAAAAAGCCTAGTTAATTAATAACTACGATTTAATTGCCTTTATTTCAAACAGTCCGGCTTAAGTCCAATTAATCAATAATTATAGCTAAAAAGCCTTAATCAATCACGTTTTGGCAACAAATTGCCTACAATTAAATCAACCACATTTTGGCAACAAATTGCCCACGGTTCAATCAATTTTTGGCAAACAAATTGCCTATAAATTAGATTAACCACTTTTTAGCGACAAATCGCTTAAATCAGAAGTTTTGGCAAAATGCCTTAGAATTAATCAATCTTTTGGCTAAAAGCCTTCAAACAATCATTTTGGCGACAATCGCCTAAATCACATCAACTTTTGACAAAAATTGCCTAAATCAATTCATTTTGGCTAAAAGCCTTAAATCAGTCATTTTGGAGACAAACGCCCGAATAATCACTTTTGGCAAACAAATTGCCTAAATCTTTTGGCTAAACGCCTTCCAATACCAACTTTTGGCACAAATGCCTTAATCACTTTGGCGACAAATCGCCTAACCAATTTTTGGCAATAAATTGCCTAAATCAATTTATTTCGGCTAAGAGCCTTAAAATTAAGCATTTTGGCGACAATCGCCTAAATCACATCAATTTTGGCAACAATTGCCTAAATCAATCTTTTTGGCTAAAAGCCATTAAAATCAACATTTTTGGCATCAAATGCCTAAAAATCAATCAATTCTTTGGCAAAATGCCTAAACAAGATGCACAAAGCATACACACACTCATGCATAAAGCATACCCATTCAAAGCCCTCTAAAAGAGGCCTATCGAACTACGTTGACTTTGATCTTCCATTCAAACGGAAGTACGTAGGCACGTTTGGGATTTAACCCCGAGCGGCAAGTCAAAATCACATAAACATTTTTCATTGGCCTAATTACATCATTTACCCTACAAAGCATTCATTGTTTTGGTTAGTTCATCAGCATGACATAGTCTCGGGATCCACCTCGGGTTCGTAGACCATGCTTTAACATTGGGTTAATCAATCTAATAATTAGGTTGATTAAAATTTGGAGTCACTTAGGGTTTTTTCCTAGTTTACCCTAAAATAATTAAACAAGGTGGCAACTCATACATTCACGTGCATTTCTGCCCTTAGTCACATGCATTCATATGCCTGTGTTTTTGAGGTAGGGGTTCACAGGCATGTAATTACCATTCACTATTGCCGACACTAAAAGACAATCAGACTGTTGCATCTCAACTAGCCGTTTGTACCTTTTTCTTTTGTACACATAAAATTATTTTTTTTTTACAAATCAACTATTCATGTAACATTTTTTGTACAAATTAAATCAAATCATGTGTACTTTTTTTCCCCACTTTTTATAAATTATGTACCATTGTGTACTTCTTTTCACCATAAATCAAATCAACTACAATCAAATCAAGTGATATAAATTTTTTTATAAAAAATTTTAAGCTACAAATAATTTTGTTTGTGCATCTGGTTCGAACCGGACCAGAACCGCCGGTTCCGGGCCGTTCAAGTTCATTTTTTAACATTCACATGAACCTTAACCGACCCTTGAACTGTCGGTTCCGGTTCAAAATTTTGAACTACCGGTTGTGAATACTCAAATTTTGAGGCTCAAAAAGCCGGTTTTCCCGGCCGCAGCGGTGGCGGCCGCCCTTAAAGGCGGCGGTAGCCGCTATCGCCGGCGGCGGTAGCCGCTATCGCCGGCGGCGGCAGCCGCCGGCGACAGCGGCTGCAGTCGGCCGTGAATATCCATATTTTGGGGCTCAAAGAGCCACTTTTTCCAGACTGCAAACAGTCCGGTCGGACCGGAGGTCATTCAAAAAGTTCACCGGAAGTGTGCCAATATGGTACTTGAAATGTCCGAAAAATTACGAGGATCACGGAACTGGTCTCGGAATATTTTTTGGAGGTCCGGAGCTCCCGGAAAAGCCTCCGGAACAAAAAAAAGAAAAAAAGAGAAGGCACACATGCCTGCCCGCGGGGGTGGGCATGCCCGCCCAGGCCAGGCGGGCAGGCCCGCCCAGACCAGGCGGGCAGGCCCGCCCAGCATACACACACGCCCAGCCTAAAAAACAATCAATCTTTGGCAAAATGCCTAAACAAAATGCACAAAGCATACACACACTCATGCATAAAGCATCCCCATTCAAAGCCCTTCAAAGAAGGCCTATCGAACTACGTTGACTTTGATCTTCCATTCAAACGGAAGTACGTAGGCACGTTTGGGATTTAACCCCGAGCGGCAAGTCGCAATCACTTAAAATTGGTTCAAATTACATTAATCACTTTACAAAGCATTCATTCATGGTTAGTTTTGTCAGCATGACATAGTCTCGGGATCCATCTCGGGTTTGCACACCATGCCTTAAACATTGGGTTAATTAATCTAATAATTAGGTTAATTAAAATTGGAGTCACTTAGGGTTTTTTCCTAGTTTACCCTAAAATAATTAAACAAGGTGGCGACTCATACATTCACGTGCATTTCTACCCTTAGTCACATGCATTCATATTCCATGACATTTTGGGGAGGGGTTCACACCGGTTCTGATTCGTCTACAATACGGTTCGATTTCGATTCGGTTCCGATTAGAACTGAACCAGTGGCCATGCCTAGAGCCCGACTCTAGTCTTATTTATCGAGGGTCAGTTTGGTGAGTTTGGTCAGGGGCCTACTACTTGGCTGAAATCCATAGGTATGCCTTCATACCTCATTTATATGAGGATCAGGGTGCACAAAGTTCTACCATCAATTAGGATGGTAGGGTTTTGAAGGTGCCACTCAGGGAGTGGGCTTATAGGGTGCCGGATGGACCAGACAATAGGTTAAAAGCTAATTTTATCGATTTTGCTAGATTGACCAAGCTTCAAAGCATGCTATGTGCCGGACAAATCGAGCTTGATAGTGTGTAAGGTGCCGGATGGACCGGGCTTAATTGATAGAGTTTTGAGTTTGAGTGGTTGTACCGTAGAGCTTGTCACACAGCTGGATCGGATCTCCAGGTGGTAAACAACCAAGAAGGTTGAGTCTTTCTCCAAATAAGTGAAGGATGGGCACGAGGACCCTATTATAGTCTTATAATAGTGTTAATTAACGGATTATTAATTAATCGTTAGATTAATTAATAATAAATTAATTAACTAGTAGCTTTGGTCTAAGGAAGACCATAGTGTGAATGAAAGTCAAATGATTGACTTTTGAGAACCAAGTCGGGCCTTAACTCAACTAAGGAAGAAGAGCAAGGTCGGACTATATTGCCTTAGAATCATCCACGAGGGAGAAATAGAGTCATTGATGCTTGAGAAGCACTTGATTAGCAACAAAAGGTGTTTGAAAATGAGGGGGGAGTGTGCCTTTTATAGGCCAAGAGGATGCCCTACAAAAATGCAGCGATAGCAAGGTCCTCAAAACCACTAATCTGGTTAAAATTGGTACCATTTGAGGTGCTCGGTAGGCACCAGATTGGTATCGATTCGGGACAAGTCCGCGCCAACCAGGGCAAATTACTGCCCTACCCATGTAGCTTATTTTTAGGGCTTTCAGACTTCCAATAGTCCGTTCGAGGCCCGAACGATGTCCGGTCGAGTTAATTCTTGCACCGTTAGGACCGTAGTGGAATTTTCTAGAACCTAATGCTGAAATCATGGTCAATAATTTGCCACCAGTGAAAGATCAGAGCTAATCAAGGTCTGAGCTTTCGAACCCCCGATTTCAGCACTTCTGAATGGAATTTTGGTCTAAGAACCATACTTGACAAGTCGTGGTGATGTTTGGAAATCCTATGAAAATCTCATCCGATTTCGAGAATATTTTTTTGGAGCCTGTCTGGTTCAACTGACTTTCCAATTCCTTTCTGTAGATGTTTGTCACATTAGAGGGTACTACTGCATTTTGAAATCTACTGTGGTTTCTTTGGCTGAAACCGTGAGAAGTTTTGAGTCCAGATGCATCCCTAAAAGTCCAATCTTCTGGGCAAGGGCAAGGCTCATCCTCGCCTTTTTCTATAAATAGGGGAGGGGATGGCCCATTCTCCCCACACCTTCTCCTCTCTTATTAATCTTGCTTTCTCACTCATATTCTCTCTTGGTATGTTGCTTTGCACGGATGGATCAACAACCAGAACATGTGCCTATCACTGTCTGCTCCAACCAGGAGTTCATTCAGAAGGACCGGAGCACCCACATGTGCCTATCACTAAATGTTGCTCTTATCCTATAGAGATGTAGGCTCTTATTGTCAGTGCCTAGGTCGACTGTTTAAGATTTTGCAATCAGGCCCTTAGGTTTTGCACAAACTGCACATTCAGACCCTAAAACCTGCTCTGTTTAGGTTCCAGGTCTAATTTCAGCTCTGATTGAAGCTACAACCTCCGTAGCCCTATAGGCAATCTCGGTCAGAGAATAATTTTATCGCTTTGGTCCTTGGGTTTTGAGAAATTACCATTTTGCCCTTGTGGCCTCTTTTCAGCTATGATTAAAGCTGCAACCTCTTGAGACTTGTAGGCTATCTGGAAAGGAAACTGATTATCTGAAATAGGTTTGAGAACCTTTGTAGTTAGTCTGAAAACCCTGTTATGAGTCTAAAAACCTTTGTAGTTGGTTTGAAAACAATGTTATAAGTTTGAAAACCCCATTATAAATCTGAAAACCTTTGTAGTTGGTCTGAAAACCTTTGTAGTTGGTCTGAAAACCCTGTCATGAGTCTGAAAACCTCTATAGTTGGTCTGAAAACCCTTTTATGAGTTTAAAAAATTTTGTAGTTGTTCAGAAACCTTCTGTAGTCAGTCTGAAAATTCTATCATGAGTTTGAAAACGTCTATAGTTGGCATGAAAACCTTGTTATAAGTCTAAAAACCCCTGAAAATGGTTTGATTGCCTATTGTTTTACAGCACGAATTGTTAGTTTGACTGCATACAATATGTTTGCACTGAAATGCATGTTGGCTCATAATATATTTATGAGAAAATAATTTTGAGAATTTTATAAGCTGACGCGTAGTGCTTTTTATGTGTTTGTACACATACCTGGAAGACTAACATTCGTCCTAGAGGGGTCCAGAAGGATCTTAATGTTGTGAGAGGCATCATCAGGAGACACCTAGCGGTGGGAGATAGGATAACCCCTCTGGACAGCACCATTTTGCTTCGGTTGACACCAGTAATGCCTACTATAGCCTTTGTAAAGCTTTAATGGAGAGGTGGTGGTAGATGACTGACACCTTCCATACACCTGTAAGGAAGTGGGCTGTGACTCCTGCTGAGTTTGCCATTCTTACTATGATACACTTTGGCTCTCACCCGCTGGAAGTGGACCTATCCCTACTCAGTCCCGAGTGCCTTAACAGCCTTCTTGGTTTTATACCAACTCATGATGAGAACAACACATATCGTCATAGTGTGCTGTATGAGCAGTTGAAGGAACTGAGCCGGGCAGTTGAGGGTGTGGCCACTATTGATCAGTTGGCTCATGCGTCTATACTTCTGATTTAGGGTGCACGATTGTTCGTGACTAGGCAGATCTCATAGACATTGGCTTTATGCAGTCCCTAGTGGACCTGAATCTGCTTGGGGAGTATGATTGGGGTAGTCCTTTATGGCCTCTATGTACAATGACATGAGCTTATACAGTCGTCGGGTCATGACCGGCCTTAGCGGTACTGCGGCTATATGGGAGATGAGTTATTTGAACTGCTCCTTTCCCTAGGCTAATTTTTCCTTCTGCTTTTACCCTTTTCACCATCTGTTTTGCAGGCTCCCTCTCTGCCTAGAGATGTACCGTGGAGATTTCGATGATGAACCATTTCAGGTCGATTACGATAAAGAAGTATACAAAGGAGGACCATCTAACTTTGAGAAGGAGATTCAACAAGATGTTTATTGCTCGGGTGAGCTTTTAATAGCTTTTGGTGCTATTGTTCATGTCATGGCTATTTTTGACTTTGATGAGTACTGCTTGTCCTACGCAGGTGAAGTTATATATGTTTAAACAATTTCTAGAGAATCCTTTGGAGGGGAATCTACTGCGGGCATGTGAGATGTCTAACTCCCAAGTCCTTCTATGATGCGGGACAATCTGCGCTACTTTCTTGGTGAGAGGGTTTATGTCCAGGTTATGAGCTTGTTTTGGATACCTACCAACCCTTTGATAGACATGTTAGACAGTGTCGACATAGTCGACCAGACCCTCAAGGTGAGGGGAGAGCCCATTGACCCTTTTCTCCTTCTGAGGGAGATGTGCTAATTAGGTGATGTCCACTTTATCAGCCAGGGTGGATCCTCCGGCACCGATTGCAGGACGACTTCTCGTGGGCAGAGCTTTGAAGTTGATCGAGAGGAGGACTTTCATTATGATATAGACCTAGAGGCTTGCCTTAACCTAGCCGAGGGCATGGGAGCTGGCTTCGGACCCATTAGTAAGCTTGTCAATTCGTCGAGGACTTTTGCAACTGTTGGGGTTTCATCTTCAGGCCATATGCCTCCCTTTGAACCAGGAGCCTCCCCATTGGATCACCTTTCTCCTCACCTCAGGCCAGAGTTTTAGAGGCAGGTGCCCTACTTTATTTTTAGAAGGACGACCTATTTTGAAGTGCTGAGGACCTTCCTTGAGGAGTGGCCTGAGTGCCTCATCGATGTGCTGGTGAGTTATTCTATATATCCCTTTCTAGTTTCGAATCTGTAAGATTGAGGAGTTGTCATTGACTTGCCTTTGTGTTTATTTTATAGCTGACCCTTGAGTGGGCCCGAGAGACTTCCATTAGTGTGGGAAATCTAAGGACTACCTTGTCAGTATCACTTACCTGGGAGAACTTTGCCAACATGCAATTGGAGAAGGCAAAAGGGAAGAAGCACAGATTGTACAATCTTTCCTCTTGATGCGTTAGAATTGTAGGGCTTTGTAGGCTCTGGTAGTTGTTTTGGTACATTTTTGGGTTGATGCCAAGGCATCTTGTTTTGTAGAAGTTACTTTCTTTGTTCATCAGTTTTTTAGATTTTTTTTTTCCATGTTTGATCTGCTTGTTCTCCTTGATTATGCACTGGTTATTTGAGTTGTCTGATCTTGCACTGATCTACTTATTTTGCACTGCTTGCACTTGTTTCTTGGCGTTTATCACTCTGTCTTGTGTTGGATTTTGGTCTTTGGCACTGGTTGCCCTGATCTTCTAAATCTTGGCACTGACTGCCCTATTTGGCTTCTGTCTTTGGCATTCGTTGCCCTGTTTAAGCTTGCACCAAACTGCATTGATTTTTTGAACTTTGGCACTGACTGCCCCATTTGAATTTGCACTGGATTGCATTGCCTTTCTCAATTTGGCACTAATCGGCCTGTCTAGAATTATGCAAACTGCACTGATTTTCTAAATTCTGGTTGAACTTGCATTGAATTGCATTGATTTAGTTATAATCTACACTTATTGCATGTTTTACCCATAGTCTCCACTAACTACCTATTTTGGACCGTGGTTGCACTATGAATTTTTGAATTTTGGCACCGATTGCCCTATTCAAACTTGTACTGAATTTCACTGATTTTTTGAATTTTAGCACTAATTATCCTATTTAAACTCGCACCTAACTAAACTAAATTTTTGGATTTCACACTAATTACCCTGTTTCTGAAATTCTGCACTGGGTGCCTATTTCTTTTTGCATGAAACATGAGAGCTATTTTTGATTCTCGACTCATCCTTAAAATTAATCAACTTATTTTGGCTAAGAGCCTTAAAATCAATCATTTTGGCGACAATCGCCTAAAATTAATCATTTTTGGCAACGATTGCCTAAATCAATCTTTTTGGCTAAAAGCCATTAAAATCAACATTTTTGGCATCAAATGCCTAAAAATCAATCAATCCTTTGGCAAAATGCCCAAACAAAATGCACAAAGCATACACACACTCATGCATAAAGCATCCCCATTCAAAGCCTTCTAAAAGAGGCCTATCGAACTATGTGGACTTTGATCTTCCATTCAAACGGAAGTACGTAGGCACGCTCGAGATTTCACCCCGAGCGGCAAGTCAAAATCACATAAACATTTTTCATTGGTCCAAATCGCATCATCTTTCGCCTTGCAAAGCATTTCTTTCATTGGTTAATTTAATCAGCATGACATAGTCTCGGGATCCATCTCGGGTTCGTAGACCATGCTTTAACATTGGGTTAATTAATCTAGCATTTAGGTTAATTAAAATTGGAGTCACTTAGGGTTTTTTCCTAGTTTACCCTAAAATAATTAAACAAGGTGGCGACTCACACATCACGTGCATTTCTTCCTTAGTCACATGCATCCACATGCCATCGGATGTTTTGGGGAGGGGTTCACAGTTTGGCGACTCTGCTGGGGACTTAATTTATGCAATCTTTTTGCATAAAGAGGACTACAATTGCTGCATAGACTAACCCGCTCTTCTTTAGGGCATTATTTTATTATGCTTTGTTTTGCAGGGTACCTTGACATGAATCAAGTATTCTTTCTTTAAGAATACGAGATAAGGAGAATTTGGACCTAATTGGACTTTACTTTAAGTTATTTAAATTTGTTGATTTTTATTTGCACGATCGAGAATCTTTTTTCTCCATTGCATAAAAAATGAATTTCAAATGAATTTCTTCTCTCTCTGTTCAAACTTCTGAGTCTGGATAGCAAGTAGCGCTGATCGGCAGGTCTCTTTGATTATGTCGACGGACAGCCAAAGCGTCCTCCCTGTTACCGCAAACCGCCCCTAATCCTTTTGGGGGTGGCCCATGGGTACGGGTACCGTTGGACCCACGCGAAACTCTTTGTTTCACATGTGGTTAGGTATATCCATACTCAAGGTTCAAGGGTCCCTTTACAAGCCGATTCTCTATTTGTGTCATAGCCTATAGAACCTATCCTTTAGGACTGTATACACCCAATGATGTGAACCATACCATTAAATAGTTTATGACGTGTTGTTATGCGCATTCACGACATATCATAAGCATGGGGTAAACACAAAGAAAGCATGAAATACCCTCCATATTCATGCACAGTTGGACAAAAGAGTCGATCTACACATCAGTTACCCTGATACACCAGCCACTGTACCTAATCCAGCTACCCTTATCCTTACAGGTGCCCACAATCCAAGTACCAACATCAGTGCCAGCCACACCTACAGTACTATCACCAGCTTCACCAGCTTCACCAGCTACACCAGCTTCACCTACAACCTCAACAGCTTCACCTGCACCAATGGCATCACTAGCTGATATCCAAACTCTCATTGAACAACTAGAGGCCAGAATGGAGGCCAGAATGAATGAGGCGTTGGCTGCCCAAAGGACCGCCCTGATAGCTGAACTGGGAAATGGTAATGGAAATGGGGCTTCCGCCGGGGGAAGTGGACCTGCTGCCTCCAATCAGGGTCCTGCTGCTGAACCTACAAACCCTGCCCTGAACCTAGACGATATGCCCTCTAAAACCGCCTCCGAGCTGGAAGCTCAGAGAATGCGAGAGAAGCTAGAACTTCTGGAAAGATCTATCACTGCCCTCAAGACCCACAGAGAGGTGGTGGACATGGACTCCTTGTCCTTGTTCCCTGAAGCCAGGTTGCCAACTAAGTTCAAGATGCCCAACATGGACAAATTTGACGGAACCACTTGTCCTAAGACTCATTTGAAAATGTATGTAGGTGCTCTTAACCCATTTGGATTGAGCAGCGAGCTCCTTGCTCAGCTGTTCCAACAATCTCTTACCGGTGCTGCATTGAGGTGGTTTGTCAGTTTAGACCGATCCAAAATGAAAACATGGGAAGACATCTGCAATGCATTCAATTCCCAATACCGTTATAACATGGAGGTGGATGTTACCCGTAGGGAACTAGAAACCACCAAGCAGAAAAACAATGAACCCTTTTCCTCGTTCCTTACGAGGTGGAGGACCAAGGCTGCCCAGATGATTAATCGGCCTTCTGAACAAGAGCAGGTGGACATAATAATAAAAAATCTACAGCCTGTCTACCAGCAACAACTACAGACTCAGTACCTACCAACATTCCAGTCGCTCATTGCCACTGCTACGAAGGTAGAGGATCTGATACAAATGGGGCAACTGAAAGAAGACTCAGGAACCTCAAAGTATAAGAAACCTAGCCAAGCTAACAAGGTCCACGAAGTGGCTAGCATCACCCCCACGAATCCTTTACGTGTGGGGAACATGAGAAACAATAATCAATCGCCCAGAAGAACCTATACTGATCTCGGGATGCCGATCCTTGTGGTATTCCGAGAGGCTGTCAAGGCCAACTACATTAAGCCTTTGGAAGCAAGGCCACCACCAAACCCATTACCAAGGAATTACAGGGCTGATGAATACTGTGAGTATCATCAGGGGCATGGGCACAAGACTGAAGCGTGTTGGACGCTCAAGAACCGCATCCAGGACCTGGTGGACAACGGTTCAATTATTCCCAAAAGTAAGCCAAACATTAGCACCAACCCCTTACCAAATCACGGGGTAAACGCTATTATGGCCGATCAGGAACCGATCGATCCTTTCGAACTGTTCCTAGAAATGAATAACATCTATGTCTTGGATTTGAATGACCTAACCGAAGAACTTGATGCTATAACCAGGAGCGGGAGACAATACGAACCGTTAGTTCTGGACAAAATTCAAAACAAACCCTACCAGAGGGCAGAAGAACTAAAAGAAGACCCAGTACTTGCACAGTTAAAAAAGACACAAGCTAGGGTGTCAATCTGGGAACTTTTGGCATCATCCTTTCCTCATCGCCAAGCTCTTTGCAAGGCTTTGAGCCAACTTCAGACATCGGTAGAGGTTAGCCCTGAAGTGCTAGTATCCACCCTTACCCAATCATCTAAAACACGAAGCATCGGTTTCTCTGATGACGACTTGCCTAAGGAGGGAGGCAGTCATAACAATGCTCTCTATGTCACTGTCCAGACCAGAGACAAAACTGTGCCCATGGTTCTCATTGATAATGGGTCAGCGCTGAATGTCTGCCCATTAAGGGTAGCTAGTTGTCTGGGGTTAGAAGACACAGATTTCACTCCATTGGACCAAATAGTAAAAGCCTATGACAGCACCCGGAGGGAAGTACTGGGGGTCGCTACGCTAAAATTAACAGTTGGGCCAGCTGTGATGGAAGTCCCATTCCAGGTGATTGATGTACCGACTAGCTTCAACCTGCTCCTGGGGCGACCATGGATACACCACACTAAGGCAGTACCCTCGTCCTTGCACCAAAAGGTCAAGTTCCCCTACGAGGAGAAAGTCATCACCATTCAGGGGGATGACTATAGCCAGCTCAAAAAGCCAAAGGGCCAGCCTCTCTTTGAGGTCAACCCTGAAACTGCCAACCTACCCCTCTCGGGATTTCAATATGATACTGTGCAGTTCATAGAAGGAAGGACTGCAAATTCTCGAGTTCTCTTTGATTTCGGGACGGTGCAAATAAACTGCATAGTGCCCTTGATGCTTAAGATGTCCTATCTACCAGGAATGGTTATGGCCAGATCCGGAAAAACATACCCCAAACTGCAAGCCTGGGAATGTCCAGTGAATGAGGGGACCTTTGGACTGGGTTATGAACCCACTAATGAAGACCGTGTTGGGAGAACCCGGCGGGGAAGGAAGGAGAGTGTACAGATGCGGCTTTGCCTTCTGACTTTAAACAGTTACTTCTGTAAACCGGGAGAAACAGTTCCTTACCGTGGCTTCCGAGAACCTTTTTGCTGCCCAACCGCTAAGAAGATGCTGCCTGGGTTGGAAATATTCTCAGATGTCTGGGGCAACAAACCCGAAACAGTAACTGAGCTGGAAGCAGAAGACTTCATGCAGCCTAGTCTCTTTGACGAAGTTGCGGTTATCACAGGAGATGACGGGAATCGAGACCTGCTAGATTTGATCAAGCCGAGCGGAGTCACCAACTGGTATGCCGAGAAGGATCGCACTGCTGATAAACCCCCTCCCGAGTCAAGCCTAGTACCCAAGTCTGTAATAAAGTCCTGTACTGAGTCTGAGCCTGACCCTTAGTCTGAAACCGAGTCAGAGTCTAGTTCCAGTTCCGAGTCGTCTATGTCGGATCTAGAAGATCCAGATTTCAAATTTGATGTAATCTTTGAAGACGATTCCGTCATTATCAATAAAGGCTTGCAAATTCTTGATTACCCTGCGTGCCTATCTTTCCAAGCATTACCAAGCAAAAATAATCAAATAAATGAAATAAAAAATGAAAAAGAAAAAATAATGATTGGCAAAGAAGAAAATGAATACACATACATTGCATATGATTGTATGAACAGGGAACAGATCAGTGAATGCTTAAAGAAATTTGCTGATTGCTTCATGTGGAAAGCAAGTGACATCATCGGAATTGACCCAGCAATAGTGGTGCATAAGATTCCGGTATATCCTGAGGCTAAGCCAGTAAAGCAGAAGTTAAGGAGATTGAAGACAGAATGGTCCTTGAAAATCAAGGAGGAAGTTGCCAAACAACTGGAGAACAAGTTCATAGAGCCAATTGCCTACCCGACGTGGTTAGCAAACATTGTGCCGGTGCCGAAGAAGGATGGAAAGGTACGAATGTGTGTGGACTACCGGGATTTGAATAAAGCATGTCCGAAGGACGATTTCCCCCTGCCGCACATCGACTTGTTAGTGGACCGAATGGCTGGACACGAGATGGTCTCCTTGACTGATCTTGCTGTCGGTTATAATCAAATAATGATGCATGAACCAGACAAAGAGAAAACGGCGTTCATTACAGAGTGGGGAACCTATTGCTACAGGGTTATGCCTTTTGGGCTCAAAAATGCCGGGGCAACCTATCAACGAATGGCAACAACCATCTTCCATGACATG
Organism: Jatropha curcas; assembly: GCF_041381405.1. Lineage (NCBI taxonomy): Eukaryota > Viridiplantae > Streptophyta > Magnoliopsida > Malpighiales > Euphorbiaceae > Jatropha > Jatropha curcas. The sequence continues at coordinate 13,572,128 of NC_143158.1, read as the reverse complement.
ATTCACAAAGAAGTAGAAGTGTATGTGGACGATATGGTTATCAAATCAAGAACGACCGAAGAACATACAACAGCACTTGAGAAGTTCTTCCTTAGACTTCGAAAGTACAATTTAAAGCTCAATCCGGCAAAATGTCTGTTTGGAGCCACGTCCGGAGTATTTCTGGGGCACATGATCAGTTGGAAGGGCATAGAGATTGACCCTTCAAAAGCCAAGGCCATTCTGGAAATGCCAGCACCGAGGACGGAAAAAGAAGTTCGGGGTTTCCTGGGGAGGTTACAGTACATCAGCCGATTCATCAATCAATTGGCCGACACTTGTGGACCGATCTTCAAGTTACTCAGGAAAGGAATAGCAGTCAAATGGAATGAAGATTGTCAGAAAGCTTTTGACCAAATCAAGCAATACCTGCTATCCCCGCCAGTGTTACAGCCACCAAGGCTAGGAAAGCCTTTGTTGTTATACCTATCGGTGACAGAAGAAGCGATGGGTGCGATGCTAGCTCAACAAGCGGAAGATACAAGGGTAGAAAACGCCGTGTATTACCTTAGCAAAAGGATGCTGGAATATGAGCTAAAATACAATAAGATAGAGAAACTGTGCCTGGCTCTAGTTTGGGCCTGTACAAAGCTGCAGCACTATCTCTCGTCTTACACTACATACGTGATTTTTGAATCGAACCCCTTGAAATTCCTTATGGAGAGGCCGGTTCTTGACTGTAAGATGGCTAAGTGGGTGTCAGTGCTTGCAGCTTATGACTTAAAATTTGTACAACGGAAGGCAGTAAAAGGCGGAGCCTTGGCTGACCAATTAGCAGAATTACCGGTCGAAGACCAAATGCCAGAGGTAGAATTTCCTGATGAAGACCTGCTGAGTTTAGAAAGTGAGGTCTGGGAGATGTACTTCGATGGAGCTTCAAACTACCATGGGAACGGGGTTGGAGTCGTATTCAAAACTCCTTGTGGAGAATACGTCCCAATCGCAGTCAAACTAGACTTCGACTGTACCAACAACGAAGCCGAGTATGAAGCTTGCATCAAGGGGTTAGAAGCGGCCCTGGAAAGAGAAATAAAATTCCTTAGGGTTTTTGGAGATTCCAACCTGATAGTCTCTCAAGCTCTAAGGAAATGGAAAATTAAGGAAGAGCGGTTGGTTCCTTACCTACGACGCTTGGATGAATTAGCTCAACAGTTTGAGGAACTATCTTTCCACTATCTGCCGCGCGCTAAAAATCAGTTTGCAGATGCCTTAGCAACCCTGGCCTCCATGGTTAATGTAGGGGGAGGTCAAGTCATTCGACCTCTGACAGTTCGGTTACAGAAACAGCCAGCATATGTCATGAATCTAGTCGATGACAAGCCGTGGCTTTGGGACATACAGAATTATCTCCAGAATGAAGCCTACCCGGAGAGGTCCAACAAGACTGACCAACGGACATTGAGACAGTTAGCGTCTGGATATTTCCTTACTGGGGAAGTTCTGTATAAAAGGAGTTGGAATGGCCTGCACCTAAGGTGCGTTGATGAAGGAGAAGCTCAAAGCATCATGAATTCCTTACACAATGGAGAGTCTGGTCCGCACATGCACGGGATAGCTTTGGTTCGAAAAATTATGAACCTGGGTTATTACTGGTCGACCATGAATGCAGATTGCGTGAGGCACGCGCGGAAGTGCCATGAGTGTCAGATTTTTGCGAAGCTGCAAAGACAGCCTCCGGTCAATCTAAATCCCATTACTTCACCATGGCCTTTCGCCACTTGGGGCATAGACGTGATCGGAAAGATCCATCCAAAGGCTTCCAATGGCCATCAATTCATCCTGGTTGCTGTTGATTATTTCACTAAGTGGATTGAAGCAGCCTCCTATTCGGTCTTGAATGCCAAGAAGACAGCACAGTTCGTTCGTACCAACATCCTTTGTCGGTATGGAACACCATTCGAGATCATTACTGATAACGGGTCTCACTTTCAAAGTGAATTTTCGGACCTACTGAAGCAAAAGAAGATTCAGCATCACAAGTCTTCACCCTATCGTCACAGACAAATGGGGCTGTAGAGGCTGCAAACAAGGCTATAAAGGTCATTTTGCAGAAGACAGTTCAGAAACATAGAGCGTGGCATGAACAATTGCCAAATGCCTTGTGGGGGTACAGAACTTCAATCAGGACACCTACTGGGGCAACCCCGTATTCCTTAATATATGGCATGGAAGCAGTGCTGCCTATTGAGTTGGAAGTTCAGTCGGCGAGAGTTATCCGAGAAAGCCAGATCGGCGAAGCAGATTGGGCTAAGAACTATCATTTGCAACTCTTGGGTATGGATGAAAAGCGATTACGAGCGATCCACCAGACTCAAGTTTATCAAAGAAGAATGGCGCGACATTTTAATAAGAGGGTCAAAGACCGGAAGTTGGAAGAAGGTTGTTTGGTTTTGAAAGAAATTAGACAGCCAATCATAGACCCACGTGGGAAGTTTCGTCCTCATTGGGCGGGACCCTATGTGTTGAAAAAGATCCTATCTGGCGGAGCCGTCGTCCTGACTGATTTGGATGGTTTGGAATTCACAAGTCCATGTAATTTAGATCAGTTAAAAAGATATTTTGTATAATTGTAATCATTGCATATTTGAACTACATTGGACCTGATTCTCCTTGGAAAAAAGGAATTATATATCGGAGATATGTAGGCAGTCCTCTTTGGACACGGTCTAAACATTAATATAAAAAATTTTATTATTTCATAACTCTTTTCTCCTTTGCCAATAATAATAAAAAAAAAAGAAAAAAAAGAAAGAAAGAAAAACCCGCTAAGTCGAAAACCCGAGAGGGCGGCTTAGGCAAGAGTCGGGGCCCGCTAAGCTGAAAAAAACCAAAAAGGGCGGCTTAGACAAAAATGGGTAGCTCGCTAAGTCGAAAACCCGAAAGGGCGGCTTAGGCAAAAGTTAGAGCTTTGAATAAGTAAAATTTGGAAAGTGCTTGGAAAGCTAAAAGGCAAAATGTCATTCATAATTAAAGCAAGCAGAAAAGGAAAAGTCCAATAAATAATAAGTCGAAAGTCCCAAATAAAAGAGAGCCAAAAAAGGCAAAACTACATCCAAAAAAAAAAAAAAAAATCCAAAAGCCTATAGGAGCCTAGGTGTCCCGTCTCCTCCGTGGAGCAACATCCTCCGAGTCACCCCTAGCTGTCGAACTCTGCCCAGCCTCGCCTGTCTGAGGAGCCAGCACAATCTCCTCACCAGTCCCAATCTCATCAGCCTGAACCCATCCTTCAAGTGCACTCAGCAGGGCAATCCTTCTTGGCCTCTCAATTGGCCAGACAGTGGCAATGAACCAGGCTCGATACTCAGGAGAAGTCTGAATACTGGTAGGATTAGGCAAGGGCCTAACCATACGGTGATCTCTAATCCAAGCCTTAAGGACAGCTCGAGTAACACCCGGGGTAATGGCTGAATCAGCAGGAAAGTCATCCATAATCGGAACAGTCTGATCTATCCCCATCTGTCGCAAGACGCGCGAAGCACAGTACCAAGTACAATGTGTAAGGCCCAGAAGGTAAACCCGGGTGTGATGAAAGCTAACCTGGATAAAACGGTTGATGTTGTACCAGGATATGAACCACAGAATCTCATTCGGACCCAACTCAATCAACCATGAAGTCCATGCATCGGCAGTGAGATGTGAAATTAAAATCCTCCGCATACGATACTGAGAAGGGTTATAAGGAAGGGAAGTAGGAGCAGTAACCACTTGAAGGTGGTCCTTCAACCAAACCTGAGTAATGGATCCTTTCTGTTATAAGGGAATGATAAAAAAGAGGGGAAGAAAAAATGTGGAGAGATAATAAAGAGACATACCTGGAGAATAATGGGAGAAACTGTCCAATCATCAAATCCTAAAGCAGCCCTGTCAAGGCTCCTAATAGTTTCTGCCAGTACAATGCCGCCAATACAGCCCATATCCTCCATTTGTAGAACCATGGGGCAAAGACGCAAATCCCCAAAGCCTGGGTCCCGGTTAAATAAGAAACCAGCCAATAAACAGAAAACCAAGGCCCGTATCCTCAGCCTCATCCGGTTTGGGTCATCTGGGCAAGCCTCTGAGAATTCATCAATCAGAGGCAGCAGAATTGCCTTTTGGTCATCAACGATCATAACCTTAGCTTGGGGTCGGCTAAACTGAAATAGGGTTTCAAATGACCTAACATACCCAATTTTTACCTCATGCTTAACCAAAAGGGCATTGGGGTCACACCCTATGATAGCACAAAACTCCTCAAAGAGAGGGCACATCTCCTCCATCATGGCCCCAAACCGGAAAACGTGGGCCTCAGGATCCCAAAGTCTAATACAGGCCCTTAAGAAAATCCAGTCAATGACTACACCCCTAAGAGTAATAACAGGAGAAATACCGTACCTCCCCAAATTGATCTTTTCAACCTTGGAGAGATTCCTAGTCCAGCTGTGCATGCTATGGTTGTAGAAGGGATTCATGTCTTTTTTTATTTTATTTCTTTATTGTCTATTGTTATTAAAAAAAAATATAATAAATAATAATAATAGAGAGAATGAATGAAAAAAAGGGAATATGTAAAGAAGAGAGAGAAGAAACTGACCGGTTTCTAGTTGCTTGAAAAAAGGTGAGAGAATGAAAAAAAATCAGCATTTAGCCTCTTAAATAGAGGGGGGGCGCGCTTGCCGGCGGCCCAGCCGGCGGCTCGACCCGGCGGCCCGGCCGCCTGTTCCCGGCGGCCCAGCCGCCGGGGCCGAAAAAAAAAAAAAAAAAAAGGGGAAGGAATATTGGTTTTTTTTTTTTTTTTTTTAGAATAAAACCCTATTTTGATAATCATGCATATATTTCCTCAGTACTGATCAAGTGCAGGTACAAATAAAGTTCGGTACAGAAATATAGCTCAAGTTCAGAAAAGCAGCCGAGTCTTAGTACAGAAAATACAGTAGAAGAAAAACAAAGCAAAGCGGGGAAATCTAGCAGCTATCAGCGGCGGGGCCTCCTCCCCCTCTCATCGTCAAAGGCTGTCTGGGTCCAGGCCGCAGCTAGTTCCCGCTCCATCCCGAGGAACAGCTCCATCATCTGGTTAATCAACCCGACAGGAACCTGAAAATCATATAAAACAAAAAATGCAAGTCAATATTGAATCTCCTATGAATCCTTTTCGTGACAGATTGTCAGACTTTACCTCAGTGATGTCCTCAGAAGGAAGAACTGTGCGATCCAAACCCTCTAGTGAGACCTCTCGAGAAGCCGGGAGACCGTGGGGAACAAAGTAGGAAATACCATATGGAAGACGTAGACTGGCAAGGTCTGGGTGAAGCGGCCCGGTAGCCTCCAAAATAGCCCGGGGAGCTCTGAAAGGACCTACCAACCGGCTGGGCCCAGCCTGCGACTGTCTCGCAGTCGGGGTAGAAGAAGTAGGATCAGTCCTGGGCCTCCTCCTTGGAGTCCTAGTCGAGGGGCCCGAAGCCCGAGAAGAACGGGTGCCAAGCGGTCGAGAAGGAACCGGTTCCTGGAAATCATCAAAACGAGATCCGATGGGCGGCATCAAAGAAATCCCGCAGAACTCATCATAATCTCCTCCCATGAGGAACTCCACATGGGGGATGCCCTCAGTATGAGCAGCCGTGAGTATCATCTGCCTACCCGCTCGTATGTCCTCGGGAGGGGCATAAGGGACAGAACGACAGCCTCTTATCTGAAAGTCCACTCTCTCACCCAAATAATATCGTCGCAGGAGGGGGTGTGACAGGACCACTCTCCGTTGAGACAAGGTATCTGACCGCTGAAAATCAGGATCAGCCTGAATCCAGCCCTGTAAGCAGGCAGCCATCGGCCCCACCTCGGCCTATAGAAGATACAAATATGTTAGTAAATCCTTTTTATTTAACATATGTAAAAGTCACTAATCATGTACCTGCTCCAGCGGGCACGTATCAAAAAAGGCTCTCAGCTCTTTCAGCGACTTCTTATGCCGGACCGGATGAAGGTTTGATTTGTACCATCTCCAAGCTAGAGGCGCCAGCCCTGATTCGGGGTTAGGCTGAAGCAACTCTGGGCGAGTATAAGGAAAATGCTCAAATGCCCAAGTCTGCAGAACAAAAGGGGGGGTTAGTGAAAAAAAGAGAGAGAAAGGAGTACAGAAAGGGAGAATGTTCTTTACATTACCTCCCAGAAGTAGTACGTCCCGCTAAGCTTGCCGTGGCCTCGGCTTAAGTCACACATATCGTCATACATGCGGCTCAGAATGGCACCGGCCCAGTTGTACTCCTCTAAATGGGCCAAGTTCTCCAAACTCTTCAAGATAGAAGGGTTAAACCTCTCTTTCCTGTTGGACCAGAAGGTCGAAGCAAACAACAGCAACAAGGTAAATCGGGCCACCTGAGTAGCCGTCAGTTCTTCCCGCCCGTATCTAGCATAGATGCCTGGGGCCTGGAGGGATAACCAACGTCTGGAGATACTCAGGGTAGGGGTAGCAGAACCTGGCTCGACAGTCCGAGGCAGGTCTATCCCAATCAGCCCCACCATCCGGTCGGGGGAAATATCAACCCTCCAATCATCATATAGCTCGATCGGCCGAATGCCGAAAGGGATCCCGGAGATCACAGAAAAATCTGCAGGGGTCATTGTCAACTCGCCCCAAGAAAAGTGGAAGGTATTGGTAGTGTCCCACCACCTCTCAGCCAAAGCACACAATAGCTCCTTGTAGTTACTTCGACCCATGTCAAGATATCTCAGATAGCCTAGATAGGATGGACGGATAATCGCACCAACCGGGTTATTTTGATCAAATAGCTCAAGCGGAACTCCAGCCACGGAACTCTCGGCTACATCCAATTTGATACGGGAATCCTAAAAGGTAAAAAAAAACGACCTAAGAGTTACTCCTCGGTTCCTTACTAAGGATAATATCTTAGTTCCATTTCTAGCATGCATACTAATAAAGAGGTAAGCAAAAGAAATTCCAAAATTCACAATTTGGCCTAAGGCCCAAAAATTCACAATTTGGCCTAAGGCCCTAAAATCCACAGTTTTTTCGGCCTAAGGCCCAGATAATAAAATATGCAAAGGTGGAAAAGAACTCACCTGGGCATAGATGCCAGTCATGGAGGCGTGCGTGTCAGCATCTGCCATTAGATTAACCTCATCGAGAGAAATCCCCAAAGACCCGAGAAAATCCTCCTCACTGCTTGGTGAAGCCATAGAGGAAGGAGGTCTTGTAAACTTTGAAAGTTGAGAGGATTTGAGAGAACTCTTGTGTGTAGAGAGTTTAGAATGAGTGGATAGTGAGATTTCAAGATATTTATAAGCAAATAGCCAAAGGCGGGTCTTCTGGACGCGTCCGATTTTCGCCTCTAAAATTTGGGTTTCAAACAACCACCGACTCCCATAAATCATTTTTATGGTTGCCGGTGGGGGGCAACTGTGAATACCCGAATTTTGAGGCTCAAAGAGCCAATTTTTCCAGACTGCAAACAGTCCATCCGGACCAAAGGCCATTTTGGAAGTTCACCGAAAGTATGCCAATATGGTGCTTGAAACGTCCGGGACGTCGCGAGGATCACGAATCTGGGCCCGGAATTTTTTTCGGAGGTCTGGAGCGCCCGGAAAGGCCTCCGGAGCGAAAAAATAGCAAGACCACCGACCACCGGCGGCCCGGCCCGGCAGTCTTAGCCGCCGGAGCCGGCGGCCCGGACCGGCGGCCCGACCGCCGATCCCGGCCGCCGAGCCCGGCCGCCGAGCCCGGCCGCCGAGACCGTCCGCCGAGCCCAGCGGCCCGGCCGCCGAAACAGTCCGAAGTTGCCTATAAATAGTGGCCCCGGCATTCCGTTTTTGGCACTCAGTCTGTGTTGACGGACGCTTCTTCTCCCTACGCTCTTTGCGATTCTTTACTGCTTTCTTGCATTTTTTTAAATTTTAGTTTTATTTTATTGTTGTGATACTTGGTCACTTAAGATTAAATTAAAATTAATTCCCTTAACGAGGAGCTTAACCTGGAGTTAAGAAGCGGTCGACGATTAAATCAGGTACATGAACTGAACTCTGCCTATTTAATTTTAGCACTTCATGCATGCTTCTTTTCTACTCCTAATAATTCTACAACTGCATAAATGCATCCATGTCATCATTAGGCAAACAAATTGCCTCAATTAAATTTAGGCTAAATGCCCGATTAATTAATAATCGAGGTATTAAAGCCTAAATCCGACAATATTGGCTTAAAATACCTAGTTAATTAATAGCTATGGTGTAATCGCCTTTATTTCAAACAAATCTGGCTTAAGTCCAATTAATTAATAATTGTGGCTAAAAGCCTTAATCGATCACGTTTTGGCAACAAATTGCCTATAATTAAATCAATCTTTTGGCAAAATGCCTTAAAATTAATCAACTTATTTTGGCTAAGAGCCTTAAAATCAATCATTTTGGCGACAATCGCCTAAAATTAATCATTTTTGGCAACGATTGCCTAAATGAATCTTTTTGGCTAAAAGCCATTAAAATCAACATTTTTGGCATCAAATGCCTAAAAATCAATCAATCCTTTGGCAAAATGCCCAAACAAAATGCACAAAGCATACACACATTCATGCATAAAGCATCCCCATTCAAAGCCTTCTAAAAGAGGCCTATCAAACTACGTGGACTTTGATCTTCCATTCAAACGGAAGTACGTAGGCACGCTCGGGATTTCACCCCGAGCGGCAAGTCAAAATCACATAAACATTTTTCATTGGTCCAAATCGCATCATCTTTCGCCTTGCAAAACATTTCTTTCATTGGTTAATTTAATCAGCATGACATAGTCTCGGGATCCATCTCGGGTTCGTAGACCATGCATTTCTTCCTTAGTCACATGCATCCACATGCCATCGGATGTTTTGGGGAGGGGTTCACAATGTTATACCCTGCATACAAGTCTGTAATTGAGATAACACTAGATCCTGTCATTCTATCAATAAGCAGGTCTATGTGGGGTAATGTGAAATCATCCTTAGAACAGGCCTTATTTAGAGCCTGGTAATCGACGTAAATTCTGATCTTGCCATCTTTCTTGGGAACCGGCACTATGTTGGCCAACCATGTGGGATAATCTATTGCCTCGATGAAGTTGTTTTCTAACAGCTTGGCTATCTCTTCTTTAATTCTCAAAGAAATCTCTGGTTTCTATCTTTGGAGCTTCTATTTCACTAGTTTGATGTGATCATAAGTGGGAATCATGTCCACCGCAATGTCAGGATCTATGCCAGTCATATCACTGAAAGTCCATGTATAGACGCTCAATTTTTGCCCCAAAAGGACTCAATGATGATAAACCTTTTTTGTGATAAAATGAGTTTGAGACATCTGATGAATTTGATTTTCGGACCAACGATCTGAGTTTAAGAAATGTAACCCATCGAGTCATTTTCGCATTTTCAAGGTTCGCATTAAAACAGGGCTTGAAAACACGTCTCGGCTATGCCCGTAATGCATCCCAATGCACTGCTTCGTTTTGCATGCCACTCGGCTAATTTCGTGAAAATAGGACTCGACCGGTTTTTGGGGCCCACTAGTGGCACTTGCCACCTAAGCCCTAAAAATCAGGGCAACATTCCCCATTTGCCTGTAAATAGGGCATTGGGGAATGTGCTAAGGAGAGGAATTGCGGTTGCTTAACCAAACTCTTGAATTTTTGATTCTCAAAACCCCATAATCCAAATCTATAAACAAGTTTTACAGATTTATGTTAAGGGAGAATAGTTTTTCACCAAGAACAACAGTGGGTTTTGTGATCGAACTTTCTCAAAAACACTAATCAATCAAACTAATCTCGGATCATTGATCAAAGATCAAAGCTTGTTGGGTATCTCTTGCCATTTCAACCAAATCATAAGTTTTTCTGCAAATCAAGGTAAACTGAGAGTTTAAACTCTTTCTTTTCATCTTTTCCTTTTATTTTGGTGTTAAATCACCATTCTTAAGTCTAGTTGTTAGGGAAACCCGTGATTAATCCAGAAAATAGCTTTCTGTATAGTAGTGGCGGAAGCCACATACAGTGGCTCGAGCCACAAGCATAGTGGTACAAGCCACAAGCAGTGCCTTAAGCCACAGTAGTTATGGCACTAGCCACAGCAGAAGTGGCACACGCCATTAGTAGTGCCTCGAGGCACTTCTACACAGACAACATTTTTAGGCTATTTTCTTCAGTTTTCTGATCAGGGCAAGATCCATGCGCCATTACGTGTGGTGTGCGCCACTACGTGTGGCTTGCACCACTACAAACCTTCATTTCAGAGTCTCAACATCTTAAAATCATCAAATATGCTTTGATTCCCAGATCAAATCGAGTTAAGCCTTAAGTATTCTTGCTTAAAGTGCGTAACCAACTCATTCTTGGTCTGGATGAGCAAATAAAGAATAGAAATGGGTAGTGATGATCATAGTTGTTCATCATTCATGATGAACAACAAATTCTTGAACTTAAATCCCATTTTAAGCTAAATAATAATGCTTTATTATTCTGCCATTTACTTTCCAGTTTTTAAAATCCAAGTTCATTTACGTTCTTACAATCTCTATCTTTGCTCTTTATGTATTCATGCTTAAATCTCTAACTTGTTAATGTTGTTAATATTGAACTTTCTTTCCTTATTGCTAACATTTCCTTGCGTGATTATTTGTTCATGGTTCTGATTAAATTTATGTTGAATGAATGGCTTGGGTTGTCTTGTGATAGATTCTTTATGTTCATTTCTTTTATTCTTATTAAGGTCAATGTACAGGATCTTAATGGGTCCTATTATTGCATACATGTAATCAATCAATGGGTTGGAAAATTTAGAGAGTTAAAGGGTAGATTGTACAATTAGGTCTTGGTTTGTAATCTTTTCTCCTTTTCCTTTCTTTGGTTGGTTTAATTTCATATTTTATGTGATTGGTAATATGCATGGTTGAAACGTTTTTTTCAAAATTACATTAAAATATGTTTTACATCTCAACTCTAGTTAATAATATTATTAAATCATTGTGAATTAATGGACAACGAGGAGGCTAGTTTAACCAGGCGATACAGGTGCGTAACACCTTCCCAATATCATACCTAGCTCTCGAACCCTATCTCTAGTTTAAAATTGAGTTAGTCGACTCCAAAGAATCGACTAATTGGAGAATTTTCCCTAAAGGGAGTGGCCACTCCTAAATATAAAACTCTTACCAATGTAAAATATCTTTTACAATCCTTTTTCAAAAGGATCGCCATTTTTGAGTGTTAATAAACGGGTTAATAAAAGTAAACTGCTTTTCAAAAAATAAAATTAACTAAGCCCGTCCTGTTTCCATCTTTCCTTTTTATGGAAAGGTTTGAAAAATTATCACATCCTCAGCATGGTGACTCCGCTGGGATTGAACCCAAAGTCTCTAATTTTCGATTTTGGGTTTAAGCAAGGAGTTGACTCCAAAAGTTGTCCATTTATTCACAATCTTAATAATACTATTAACTTTAAATTGAGTTTACTTTTTACACTTATAATTGTTATTTGTGCATTTATCTCTTCTTAATCTCTTTTCTACCTTAAACCTTAAAGGTGATATTGGGAGTTGTGATCCTTTCACTCTACTCGACTGTTGGGATCCGCCACTAATATACACCACCCATAAGTCAAGCACCTTTCGGTATATCAAAAGAATTGGCATAATCCATTATCACCATTGGCTAAGACCCAAAGCTAAACGGGAGGAAACAACAAATTCTCGCTTATGGAACCCAAGACTTTAATAAACCCAACCAAAGCTCATGTACATGACACTAGTTCCTTTCTTTAGGGTTACCTTAATAATTAATGTTGTGACATTTCATACAATAAATGCGAGAAGCGTCGGTCCAAAATCCTGTGATGGTTTATGGGTCCAACCAATATGTCCTAGGGTTTTAAAAGGACCTTTGACCTCGAATCGTGCGTGGGAGACATAAGGGTGGAGATCATGCATTTACCAACTCCCGTTTCTCTTTATTTGTATATATTTATGCTATGTTGTGGTTGTGTTTTTTCTCATGCATCACTTAACTTGTTTTTATTATAGCCAAATAGGAATATTCTATCATGCCTCGTTCCTGCCGTCCAAAATGAACGAAGAGGGAAGGGCCTAAGAGAGGTGTTTGAATTAAAGCGAGCAAAGAAGAGCTCTCTCCAAAGTTGACATTCCAAATTAAGACCTTGAGTCTTTAAAGCATTGTAAACAAGGCCTAAGTATTTCATGTAAAATGTCAACCTTTGGAACATTATATGAAGCGTTCTATTTTGAGCCAAATATTTTATTTCTAAATTTCTTTAAAAAAAAAGAGAAAAAAAATCTCGATTGTATATAAATAAAGACCCTGCTCAAACGTCATCGTTGTTTAAGGCAAAAAGAAAGGGATACAAAAGATAGTAAACAAAAAGAGCCATTCCAAATATTTAGCTACAAAATAAGGCATGTTTTGATTCCTGCAATTCTCAAAAGCCTTTCTTCAATCTTCATTTTGAATGATCCTGACCGAATTATGATAGAATATGACATTAGTTACTCACGATGTTGTGTTGCATGATCGCATTTCATGTGACATTTTTCATCTTCATGAAATCATGCATACATGCATCATATCTAGCCTTATAGCCATTGTAGCTCCTGTGAATACTCAAATTTTGAGGCTCAAAAAGCCCGTTTTTCCGGACTGCAAACAGTCCGGCCAGACCAGAGGCCATTCGGAAAAGTTCACCGAAAGTATGCCAATATGTTACTTGAAACGTCTGAAAAATTACGAGGATCGTAGAAATGGTCCCGGAATATTTTTTGGAGGTACGGAACTCCCGAAAAAGCCTTTGGAACGAAAAACTAGCGAGTGGACAGGCCACGGCGGGAGCGCCCGCCGTCCACGGCGGTAGCGCCCGCCCTCCAGCCTGTTTTTCCCTATAAATACAGCCCCGAATCGATAGTTTTACTCACTCGGTCTGTGTTGACGGACGCTCTCTTCTCCCCTACGCTCCTTGCGGTTCTTTTACTACTTTTCTGCATTTAGTGTAGGCTTTTATTACTCTGCAGTTGTGATATTTGGTCACTTAATTAAATTAATTTTAATTAATATTCCCTAAACGAGGAGCTTAATCAGGAATTTTCAAGCTGAAGTTAAGAAGCGGCCGCCGATTAACTCAGGTAATAACGAAACTCTGCCCATTTAATTTTAGCATTTTGTGCATATTCTCTTCTACTCCAATTCTGAATTAAACTGCTGCATAAATGCATTCACGTCATCAATTTGGCAAATAAACTGCCTCAATTAAATATGATTAAGCTTAAATGCCCGGTTAATTAATAATCGTGGTGTTAAAGCCTAAATCCGACAATATTGGCTAAAGTATCTGGTCAATTAATGACTACGGTATAATCGCCTTTATTTCGAACAGTCCGGCTTAAGTCCAATTAATCAATAATTGTGGCTAAATAGCCTTAATTAACCACGTTTTTTTGGCAATAAATTGCTTATATTGCAATTCAATTGATCACTTTTGGCAAACAAATTGCCTATAAATAAGATTAGCCATTTTTAGCGACAAATCGCTTAAATCGAAGCTTTGGCAAAATGTCTTGAATTAATCAATCTTTTGGCTAAAAGCCTTAAATCAATCATTTTAGCGACAAATCGCCCAATCAACACTCTTGGCAAACAAATTGCCTAAATCAACCATTTTGGCAACAAAAAGCCCAAACATCAGTTTTTGGCAACAAAAAGCCCAAACATCAATTTTTGGCAATAAATTGCCCAATCAATTAATTTTGGCGACAATCGCCTAAATCACATCAACTTTTGGCAACAAATTGCCTAAATCAATCTTTTTGGCTAAAAGCCTTAAATCAACACTTTTGGCAACAAACGCCTAATCAAATCAATCAATTCTTTAGCAAAATGCCTAAACAAAATGCACGAAGCATACACACACTCATGCATTAAGCATACCCATTCAAAGCCCTTTAAAAAAGGCCTATCGAACTACGTCGACTTTGATCTTCCATTCAAACGGAAGTACATAGGCACGTTTGGGATTTAACCCCGAGCGGCAAGTCGAAATCACTTAAACATTTTATTGGTCCAATTACCTTGCAAAGCATTCATTCATTGGTTAGTTCATCAACATGACATGGTCTCGGGATCCACCTCGGGTTCGCAAACTATGCCTTAAGCTTTGGGATAATTAATCTAGTAATTAGGTTAATTAAAATTGGAGTCAACTTAGGGTTTTTCCTAGTTTACCCTAAAATAATTAAACAAGGTGGCGACTTACACATCCACGTGCATTTCTGCCCTTAGTCATATTCATTATATGCCTATTTTTGGGGGAGGGGTTCATAGTTTGGCGACTCTGCTGGGGACTTATGTAATCATTTTGCATAAAGTGGACTACAATTGCTGTATCAACTAACCTGCCCTTCTTTAGGGTATTATTTTGTTGTGCTTTGTTTTGTACAGGTACCCTAACACGAATCAAGTGTTCTTTCTTTAAGAATACTTGATAAGGAAATTTGGACTTAATTGTAAAATTTAATGAAAACATTTAAATTTGTTGATTTATTTGCACGATTGAGAATCTTTTTCTCCATTACACAAAAAACGAATTTCAAATGAATTTCTTCTCTTCTGTTCAAACTTCTGAGTCTGGATAGCAAGTAGTGCTGATCGGCAGGTCTCCTTGATTATGGCGACGGACAGCCAAAGCGTCCTCCTTGTTACCGCAAACCATCCCTAATCCTTTTGGGGGTGGCCCATGAGTATGCGTACTGTCGGACCCACGCGAAACTCCTTGTTTCACATGTGGTTAGGTATATCTATGCTCAAGGTTCAAGGGTCCCTTTATAAGCCTATTTTCTATTTGCGTCATAGCCTATAGTTGTGAACCCCTCCCCCAAAAACACATAGGCATGTGATGCATATGATGAATGAGAAGAAATGCACGTGATGTGTGAGTCGCCACCTTGTTTAATTATTTTAGGGTAAACTAGGAAAAAACCCTAAGTGACTCCAATTTTAATTAACCTAGTTACTAGATTAATTACCCAATGTTTAAGGCATGATATGCAAACCCGAGATGGATCCCGAGACTATGTCATGCTGCTAAACTAACCAAAATGAATGAATGTTTGCTTTGCAAGGAAGATGAAGTAATTGGACCAAGTGAAATGTTTGAATGAATTCGACTTGTCATTCGGGGTGAAATCCCGAACGTGCCTACGTACTTCCGTTTGAATGGAAGATCAAAGTCAACGTAGTTCGATGCGCCTCTTTTAGAGGGCTTTGAATTGGGATGCTTTATGCATGAGTGTGTGTATGCTTCGTGCATTTTGTTTAGGCTTTTTGCCAAAGAGTTGATTTTTTAGGCATTTTGCCAAAAAAAGTGTTGATTGATTTAGGCACTTGGTGCCAAAATGTTGATTTTGAGGCTTTTAGCCAAAAGAATTAATTTGGGCTTATCCTTGCCAAAAGATTGATTTTTAAGGCATTTGTGCCAAAGATGAATTGTTTCAAAGCTTTTAAAGCCAAAAACATTGATTTAGGCAATTAATTTGCCAAAAAAGGTTAATTGGGCGATTGTCGCCAAGATTGATTGATTAAGGCAATTGTGCCAAAATGAATTAATTTTAAGGCTTTTAGCCAAATAATTTAATTTAAGCGATTTGTCGCTATGAAAAAAGAAATCAATTCTCACTTATAGGCAATTTGTTTGCCTAAAGTGATTAATTAAAGGCTTTTAGCCAAAATATTGCTTTAAGCGATTTGTCGCTATGAAAAAGAATCAATTCTCACTTATAGGCAATTTGTTTGCCTAAAGTGATTAATTAAAGGCTTTTAGCCAAAATATTGCTTTAAGCGATTTGTCGCTATGAAAAAGAATCAATTCTCACTTATAGACAATTTGTTTGCCTAAAGTGATTAATTAAATTGAAATATAGGCAATTTATTGCCATAAAAAGAAAAGGTGTTTAATCAGGGCCTTTTAGTCACAATTATTGATTAATTAGACTTAGGCCAAAAACTGTTCGAAATAAGGCCCTTTCACCATAGTTATTGATTAACTAGGCTTTTAGCCAATATTGTCGAATTTAAGCTTTAATACCACGATTATTAATTAACCGGGCACTTAAGCTTAATTTTATTTATTTAAAACAATTTTATTTGCCTGGTGGATGATATGAATGCATTTATGCTGTTATAGAATTTAGGAGGAGTAGAAAAGAAGCATACATGAAATGCTAAAATTAAATGGGCAGAGTTTAGTTTGTGTACCTGATTTAGTCGACGGCCACTTCTTAACTCCAGGTTAAGCTCCACGTTAAGGGAAATTAATTAATTTAATTTTAATGGCCACTTAATAAAGCAAGAAAAAATGAAAGCTAAATAAAATAAAATAAAAATAAAGAATGCAGAAAGCGATAAAAGAATCGCAAAGAGCGTAAAGGGAGAAGAGAGGTCCGTCAACACAGACTGTGTGTCTCAATGGAGCCCCCAGGGCCTCTTTTTATAGAAAAAAACGTGCCCCTGGGCGCGTCTGCCCGCCCTCGAGGGCGGGCATGTCCGCCCTGCCTGGGCGGTCATGTCCGCCCGCTCTGGGCGGGCATGTCCGCCCGGCCTGGGCGGTCATGTCCGCCCGCTCTGGGCGGGCATGTCCGCCCGGCCTGGGCGGTCATGTCCGCCCGCTCTGGGCGGGCATGTCCGCCCACTCTGGGCGGGCATGTCCGGCCGGCCTGGGCGGGTATGTCCGCCCACTCTGGGCGGGCATGTCCGCCCTCTCTGGGCGGGCATGTCCGCCCAGGTTGGGCCGGCGTGTCTTTTGTTTTCGCTCCGGAGGCTTTTCCGGGAGTTCCGGACTTCCAAAAAATATTCCAAGACCAGTTCCGTGATCCTCGTAATTTTTCGGACGTTTTAAGTACCATATTGGCATATTTTCGATAAATTTCCAAAATGGCCTCCGGTCCGGCCGAACTGTTTGCAGTCCGAAAAAATTGGCTCTTTGAGCCTAAAAAATTAGGTATTCACGGGCGTCCGCAGCCGCTGTCGCCGGCGGCTGCCGCCGCCGGCGATAGCGGCTATCGCCGCCGTTAAGGGCGGCTGCCACCGCCGCGGCCGACAGACTTTCTAGTTTTTTTCGTTCCGGAGGCTTCTCCGGCCGGACTGTTTGCAGTCCGGGAAAACTGGCCTTTTGAGCCTCAAAATTTGAGTATTCACAGTTGCCCCCCACTGGCTATCATAAAAATGATTTATGAGAGCCAGTGGCTGTCTGAAGGAGCAAATTTTGAGGATGGGCAGAGGAGGAAACCCCGCCGTTGAGTTTTTTTTCTTTGAAATGAAATGATCAAATGCATGGATTTATGTTTGCAACTTAAAGATGTTTTTGCCTCTTTGAGGACTTGAAAAGAAGTTTTGCCTCTTAGAGGACTTGAAAAGACGTTTTGCCTCTTAATGAGGGCTTGAAAGGATGTTTTGCCTCTTAATGAGGGCTTGAAAGGATGTTTTGCCTCTTAATGAGGACTTGAAAAGAGATTTTTTTTTTTTTTTTTTTTTTTTTTTTTTTTTTTTGAGAACCAAGGGTCCACCTAAGGTCGACATGATCAAATGGCTTGGTTTTTGATGAAAAATGGCTAACCATTAACCGGGTTCTCCCCTGGGTTTGTGTAAAAGAGATTGACAATGGTTGGGTTCCACCCTGGGTTGCGTATGTTTTCCACAACCCTGAATCCGACTTGGAGGATTTTGCCCCCTGCTTGAGAGAATTGATGCCCTTATTAGCTGAAATAGAATTTCTTCTTAATGAAAGACCAAAAATTCCGTGATTACTTCTGTAATGGGAGAATGGTGAAGGTTCTTATCACTTCTTGCCCCCAGAATGGTGCTGACCATGGAACACTTCAAAACATTGGTGTTGTACTTGTCCAATCGATTGAGGAATCAAAGAGAACAAAGCCACTTATATGACTCGAGGAAACGGACAATGTAGATGATGTCGCTCGTCTGAAAGGATCGAAGAAACGATGGTCCGAGTGGAGACGAGGTATTAAAGAATTACCTCTCAACGATTATGTTTGACATTTTTTAGGGTTGTTTTGGAAACCCCGGGGATTGAATTGACATTTTCCTCTCTCTCTTTTTTTCGAGGAATGACTCAAAGAGTGACGCTTTCAAAACGAACTTTTGAGAATGACTCGATTTTTGTGACTCGTTGTGGAATGACCACTGGTGATGGAGACTTGATTTTAGAGACTCATTGGAGACTCGATTTAGAGACTCACATTTTTCTTGTAGTGAATTTTGACTCGAAGGAACTCAGTGATTCCTGGAAAAAATGATTTATATACTCCCGAGAAGACCTTTGAAAGCACTTTTTTTCTTTTTGCCTTAACTTTTGCCTAGTAGCCGCCCTTTCGGGTTTTCGACTCTAGCAGGCTCTTTGCCCTAACTTTTGCCTAGACCGCCCTTTCGGGTTTTCAGCCTAGCGGGCTCAATTCTTGCCTGAAGCCGCCCTTTCGGGTTTTCAACTCCAGCTTTTATTTTTCTTTTCTTCTCTTTTTTCATTATTTTTATTATTTTTTTTTTTTATATATTGGCAAAGAGAAAATGCTTTTTATGATGCAGACTTATGTTTGTGACCGTGCCTTTGCGGCTGCCTACGTATCTCCAAGAACTCTTCGGGGGATGGGGAGAATCAGGTCTTTCGTAGTTCCTTTCGGGATGTGAACTTCGTCCTCGGCTGGTGCGAATTTCATCTCCGACTTGATGTTAGTGCGGAATTCCTTTCCGTCTCGGTGCGGAATTTATTTCCGACTTGCTGTTGGGGCAAAAGCCAATTCTGACTTAATGCTGATTGTGGAATTCATTTCCGATTTGATTTCTTCGGGATTCTTTCCCGACTTGATATTAATACAGAATTTATTTCTGACTTGATTTCTTCGCGGGATTTCTTCCCGGCTTGATTTCTTCGCGGGATTCCTTCCCAACTTGATGTTGATGCAGAATTCATTTCTGACTTGATTTCTTCGCGGGATTCCTTCCCGGCTTGACGTCTTTGCGGGATTCCTTCCCGACTGGTTGTTGATGCAGGATTCATTTCTGACTTGATTTCTTCGCGGGATTACTTCCCGGCTTGATGTCTTTGCGGGATTCCTTCCCGACTTGATGTCTTTACGGGATTCATTCTCGACTTGATGTTGATGCAGAATTCATTTCTGACTTGATTTCTTCGCGGGATTACTTCCCGGCTTGATGTCTTTGCGGGATTCCTTCCCGACTTGATGTCTTTACGGGATTCATTCCCGATTTTGATGATGTTGAATCAACTTATTGACTTGAGCTCGTATGATAGTGATGACCCTAGGCGAATCTGACTTTGTTGTTGTAGTGGTTTTACCACTGGTTGACTGAAATATGACTTGTATTCATCACAAAGAGTTTTGAATACCTACATTTTGGTGGTAACTTGCGTGGCTTGAGTGTTGAAGAAGCTTTTATGCTTTGAATTTGTGGCTTCGCCATGTTTGAATTCTTGAGGTTAATTTGATTCCTTTTCTTGAACTTTATCTTCCTCTGAATTTGAAACTTAATTCCTCAATGGTTCTCCTCTTCATAAGGAATTTTGAGGAGACTCTTCCTTTTCCTTGTTTTGAGAAATGATCCTTGTTTATAAGGACACTTGTAATTGGGCTATGCTTGGCCCGCTTGATTTTCAAGGTGTTTGTTGTCATCCAATTTATGGAAATGACTGCTTCTTTTAACTTGCTTTTTCAAAACGTGATCAGCCGCTTGGTCTTTGTCCTTATGGCTGAGATGATTTGTCATCTACCCTTGATGGGCTTGAATTTAACGGAGAACTTGCAGTTGACCCGTTTTCAACAACTTGATTTCCTGTAGCTTTGTCCTTGATTTCTTTCTTTTGTGCAGAGGTTCCTTTTGACCCATTTTTTTCTTTTGCTTGCTTAGAAGCAGCCTCTCCATAAAGAATTTCGAGGCAACTTGATTCTGAGATGACTTGAGTAGTGTATTGATAGCATTGTGACTTCATGCAGACCCAACCCAATTCCAAACATAACTTCTTTATTCTGTCGCTTTTTAAGCTCAAAATTCAGACACCTCTCTGTCGGAGCATCTTCCATTCCTGGGTTTTCGGAGAAACCATTCTGGCCCTAACCCCTTCAATCGGCTTTGCCTCGGTACTGTTTGAAGTCTTGCGTACCCTTTGCTGGATCCTTTCCATGATTACCCTTCAAAACTTCCCCTTTGATGGTGCTTCTTAGGATGCCCCCAGCTTTCATTGATGCAGAGCAAATAAATGCATTTTCCTTTGCCAATTTTATTATCTTTTTTTTTTTTATCATTCATTTTTTTTTTTTTTTTTTTTAAAAATTTTTTTATTATTTTTTTTTCAATTTTTTTCTTTTGTGCTTTCACAGGAAAGGATAGGGAAAGAGTATATAAACATGATTGGAACGTAAACTGATCCCTTTTTATTGATAAGACAAAATTTGTGTACAAAAGACACTTAGATTTACAAACTTGAATGGAAATGAAAATGAAAAGAAAACAGCTAGACCCTAAAAGATAGACTCTAGGTGGACTGTGATGGACTAGGATTGGATTTGACTGTAGTGACTTTGTTCTTCTCGATGCTTAAATCGATCAGACAGGTTGTTGTTGGCCTTGAACAATTCCTTTGTTCTTCTGGAGGTTTGATCTCAACCTTCCCAACACAAACTTCATTCATTTCTAAGAGAAGTTCGAAAGGATTGAACGATTCTTGTTCAGCAATTTTTTTTTTTAATCCCATGGTTAGGCAAGGGATTGGTTGATGTTCAGCTTGCTCTTGGGGATGATGGACCCATTGTCAACCAGGTCTTGTAGACGGTTCTTCAAAGTCCAACATGATTCGGTCTTATGCCCATGTCCTTGATGGTACTCACAGTATTCATTGGCTTTGAAATTCCGAGGCAGGGGGTTTGGTAAGGGCTTCAGTAAATTTGCTTTCACTGCTTCTCGGAACACCAAAAGGATTGGCATGCCGAGATCAGTATATTGCCTCCTTGGCTGATTGTTTCCCAAATTCCCAACACGTAAAGGATTCGTGGGGATTATACTGGCTATTTCATTTGTCTCACTGGACCCAGCATGATTCTGCTTCTTGTATGAGTCTTCTTTGAGTTGACCCAACTGGATTAAGTCTTCCACCTTAGTTGCAGTTGCAATGAGCGATTGGAACGTAGGCAGGTACTGTGTTTGAAGCTGTGACTGGTAGACAGGCAGTAAATTCTTGATTATTATGTCAACTTGTTCCTGTTCAGAGGGTCGGTTGATCATTTGAGCAGCTTTGGCTCTCCACCTCGAAAGGAACGAGGAGAAGGGCTCATTGTTCTTTTGTTTAGTGGTTTCCAGCTCTCTTCGAGTAACATCCACCTCCATATTATAGTGGTACTGTGAATTAAATGCATTACAAATGTCTTCCCAAGTCTTCATCTTAGATCGGTCCAGACTGACAAACCACCTCAAAGCAGCACCAGTCAGAGATTGTTGGAACAACTGAGCAAGGAGCTCGCTGCTCAATCCAAATGGGTTAAGGGCACCCACATACATTTTTAGGTGCGTTTTGGGACAAGTGGTTCCATCAAACTTATCCATATTGGGCATTTTAAATTTTGTAGGTAATCTTGCTTCGGGGAACAAGGACAAGGAGTCCATGTCCACCACTTCCTTGTGTGTTTTAAGGGCAGTGATTGACCTTTCCAACAATTCCAGTTTTTCTCTCATTTTCTGAGCTTCCAGCTCAGAAGCAGTTCTGGTGGGCATGTCATCCAGGTTAAGGGCAGGGTTTGTCGGTTCTGCAGCAGGTCCTTGATTGGAGGCAGAAGGTCCACTTCCCCCGGCGGAAGCCCCATTTCCATTACCACCACTTAGTTCAGCTATTAGGGCAATCCTCTGGGCAGCCAATGCCTCATTCATTCTAGCCTCCATTCTGGCTTCCAGTTGTTCAATGAGGTTTTGGATGTCAGACAGTGATGCCATTGGTGCAGTCGGGGTTGTTGGACTTGTGAGCTCAGTTGGTGTTTCGGGTACAGGTGGTCTTTGGAGGGGTACCTGTGAAAGGACATAGTCAAAATGATTAGACTATAAGGTATTTTCATAGGGTATGTGAGGTAGGGTAGTGTATGGGCGAGGTATTTGGACATGACCCTTGTGATGTGGGGTGATATTGGTATGCTAGGACACCTAGGATAGAACTCCATGGGATGTGATATGTAAGGTAGAGTGTTTAGGGCTGGACACCTCGACTTTTCGAAAGACCCTAAGTTCTCAAAAAAAATTTTTGGGCCTTAGGGGCCAAAATGTGAACTTTTGGGCCTTAGGCCAAATTGGGAATTTTTGGGCCTCTGTGGCCAAGAATGTGAACTTCTGGGCCTTAAGGGCCAAATTGAGAATTTTTGGGCCTCTGTGGCCAAATTGGAAATTTTTGAGCCTCAGGGGCCAAATTGAGAATTTTTGGGCCTTAGGGGCCAAATTGTGAATTTTTGGGCCTCTGTGGCCAAATTGAGAATTTTTGGGCCTTAAGGGCCAAATTGTGAATTTTTGGGCCTCTGTGGCCAAATTGGGAATTTTTGGGCCTCAGGGGCCAAATTGAGAATTTTTGGGCCTTCGGGGCCCAATTGAGAATTTTTTGGGCCTTCGGGGCCAAATTGAGAATTTTTTGGGCCTTAGGGGCCAAATTGAGAATTTTTGGGCCTTAGGGGCCAAAATGAGAATTTTTGGGCCTTCGGGGCCAAAATGTAATTTTTCAGGTCTCAGGGACCAAAAATGTGATTTTTCAGCTTTTGAAATGAAATGTTTTTTTTTTGTGAAGTATGGGATGAATGCGTGAATGCGCACAACATCACAACATAATTCATTTTTAATGGAATGATTCAGCATCATTGGGCGCATACAGTCCTAAAGGATAGGTTCTATAGGCTATGATACAAATAGAGAATTGGCTTATAAGGGACCCTTGAACCTTGAGTATAGATATACCTAACCACATGTGAAACAAAGAGTTTCGCGTGGGTCCAACGGTACGCATACTCATGGGCCACCCCCAAAAGGATTAGGGATGGTTTGCGGTAACAGGGAGGACGCTTTGGCTGTCCGTCGACATAATCAAAGAGACCTGCCGATCAGCGCTACTTGCTATCCAGACTCAGAAGTTTGAACAGAAAGAGAAGAAATTCATTTGAAATTCATTTTTTGTGCAATGGAGAAAAAGATTCTCAATCGTGCAAATCAACAAATTAAAAATGTTTTAATTTAGTTGTACAATCAAGTTCAAATTCTCCTTATCCCGTATTCTTAAAGAAAGAATACTGGATTTTTTCTGTTAGGGTACCCTGCAAAACAAAGCATAGTAAATAATACCCTAAAGAAGGGCAGGTTAGTTTACACAACAATTGTAGTCCTCTTTATGCAAAAAGATTGCATAAGTCCCCAGCAGAAGTCGCCAAACTGTGAACCCCTCCCCCAAAAACACATAGGCATGTGATGCATATGATGAATGAGAAGAAATGCACGTGATGTGTGAGTCGCCACCTTGTTTAGTTATTTTAGGGTAAACTAGGAAAAAACCCTAAGTGACTCCAATTTTAATTAACCTAGTTACTAGATTAATTACCCAATGTTTAAGGCATGATATGCAAACCCGAGATGGATCCCGAGACTATGTCATGCTGCTAAACTAACCAAAATGAATGAATGTTTGCTTTGCAAGGAAGATGAAGTAATTGGACCAAGTGAAATGTTTGAATGAATTCGACTTGTCATTCGGGGTGAAATCCCGAACGTGCCTACGTACTTCCGTTTGAATGGAAGATCAAAGTCAACGTAGTTCGATGCGCCTCTTTTAGAGGGCTTTGAATTGGGATGCTTTATGCATGAGTGTGTGTATGCTTCGTGCATTTTGTTTAGGCTTTTTGCCAAAGAGTTGATTTTTTAGGCATTTTGCCAAAAAAAGTGTTGATTGATTTAGGCACTTGGTGCCAAAATGTTGATTTTGAGGCTTTTAGCCAAAAGAATTAATTTGGGCTTATCCTTGCCAAAAGATTGATTTTTAAGGCATTTGTGCCAAAGATGAATTGTTTCAAAGCTTTTAAAGCCAAAAACATTGATTTAGGCAATTAATTTGCCAAAAAAGGTTAATTGGGCGATTGTCGCCAAGATTGATTGATTAAGGCAATTGTGCCAAAATGAATTAATTTTAAGGCTTTTAGCCAAATAATTTAATTTAAGCGATTTGTCGCTATGAAAAAAGAAATCAATTCTCACTTATAGGCAATTTGTTTGCCTAAAGTGATTAATTAAAGGCTTTTAGCCAAAATATTGCTTTAAGCGATTTGTCGCTATGAAAAAGAATCAATTCTCACTTATAGGCAATTTGTTTGCCTAAAGTGATTAATTAAAGGCTTTTAGCCAAAATATTGCTTTAAGCGATTTGTCGCTATGAAAAAGAATCAATTCTCACTTATAGACAATTTGTTTGCCTAAAGTGATTAATTAAATTGAAATATAGGCAATTTATTGCCATAAAAAGAAAAGGTGTTTAATCAGGGCCTTTTAGTCACAATTATTGATTAATTAGACTTAGGCCAAAAACTGTTCGAAATAAGGCCCTTTCACCATAGTTATTGATTAACTAGGCTTTTAGCCAATATTGTCGAATTTAAGCTTTAATACCACGATTATTAATTAACCGGGCACTTAAGCTTAATTTTATTTATTTAAAACAATTTTATTTGCCTGGTGGATGATATGAATGCATTTATGCTGTTATAGAATTTAGGAGGAGTAGAAAAGAAGCATACATGAAATGCTAAAATTAAATGGGCAGAGTTTAGTTTGTGTACCTGATTTAGTCGACGGCCACTTCTTAACTCCAGGTTAAGCTCCACGTTAAGGGAAATTAATTAATTTAATTTTAATGGCCACTTAATAAAGCAAGAAAAAATGAAAGCTAAATAAAATAAAATAAAAATAAAGAATGCAGAAAGCGATAAAAGAATCGCAAAGAGCGTAAAGGGAGAAGAGAGGTCCGTCAACACAGACTGTGTGTCTCAATGGAGCCCCCAGGGCCTCTTTTTATAGAAAAAAACGTGCCCCTGGGCGCGTCTGCCCGCCCTCGAGGGCGGGCATGTCCGCCCTGCCTGGGCGGTCATGTCCGCCCGCTCTGGGCGGGCATGTCCGCCCGGCCTGGGCGGTCATGTCCGCCCGCTCTGGGCGGGCATGTCCGCCCGGCCTGGGCGGTCATGTCCGCCCGCTCTGGGCGGGCATGTCCGCCCACTCTGGGCGGGCATGTCCGGCCGGCCTGGGCGGGTATGTCCGCCCACTCTGGGCGGGCATGTCCGCCCTCTCTGGGCGGGCATGTCCGCCCAGGTTGGGCCGGCGTGTCTTTTGTTTTCGCTCCGGAGGCTTTTCCGGGAGTTCCGGACTTCCAAAAAATATTCCAAGACCAGTTCCGTGATCCTCGTAATTTTTCGGACGTTTTAAGTACCATATTGGCATATTTTCGATAAATTTCCAAAATGGCCTCCGGTCCGGCCGAACTGTTTGCAGTCCGAAAAAATTGGCTCTTTGAGCCTAAAAAATTAGGTATTCACGGGCGTCCGCAGCCGCTGTCGCCGGCGGCTGCCGCCGCCGGCGATAGCGGCTATCGCCGCCGTTAAGGGCGGCTGCCACCGCCGCGGCCGACAGACTTTCTAGTTTTTTTCGTTCCGGAGGCTTCTCCGGCCGGACTGTTTGCAGTCCGGGAAAACTGGCCTTTTGAGCCTCAAAATTTGAGTATTCACACCCGCCCTCAAGGGCGGGCATGCCCCCCTCAAGGGCGGTCCAACCCGCCCCACTGAGGCGGGCACGCCCGCCCTGGAGGGCGGGCATGCCCGCCCTCCAGGGGCAGCACGCCCGCCCCCTCTGGGGCGGGCACGCCCGCCCTCGAGGGCGGGCAGGACCGCCCTCGGGTCTCCTTTTTCCTATAAAATTGGCCCCGGGGCCTCCGTTTTTACTCACTCAGTTTGTGTTGACAGACGCTCCTTCTCCCCTACGCTCTTTGCGATTCTTTACTGCTTTCTTGTATTTTAATTTTAGTTTTATTGCTTTCTTGTTGTGATTTTTGGTCAAAAAAATTAAATTAATTAAAATTCCCTTAACGAGGAGCTTAACCTGGAGTTAAGAAGTAGCCGTCGATTAAATCAGGTACATAAACTAAACTCTGCTTATTTAATTTTAGCACTTCATGCATGCTTCTCTTCTACTCCTAATAATTCTACAACTGCATAAATGCATTCACGTCATCATTAGGCAAATAAACTGCCTCAATTAAATAAATTTAGGCTAAATGCCCGGTTAATTAATAATCGTGGTATTAAAGCCTAAATCCGACGATATTGGCTTAAAATACCTAGTTAATTAATGGCTATGGTATAATTGCCTTTATTTCGAACAGTCCGGCTTAAGTCCAATTAATCAATAATTGTGACTAAAAAGCTTTTAATTAAGCACGTTTTCTTGGCAATAAATCGCCTACAATTAAATCAACCACATTTTGGCAACAAATTGCCCACGGTTCAATCAATTTTTAGCAAACAAATTGTCTATAAATTAGATTAACCACTTTTTAGCGACAAATCGCTTAAATCACAATTTTTGGCTAAAAGCCTTCAAACAATTGCTTTTGGCAAATAAATTGCCTTAAGTCAATCAATTTTGGCGACAAACGCCCAATCAATCAATTTTCAGGCAATAAATTGCCTAAATCAACTCTTTTTGGCTAAAAGCCTTAAATCAATCATTTTGGCGACAAACGCCCAATCAATCAATTTTCAAGCAATAAATTGCCTAAATCAACTCTTTTTGGCTAAAAGCCTTAAATCATTCAATTTTGGCGACAATCGCCTAAATAATCATCTTTTGGCAACAATTGCCTAAACCAATCTTTTTGGCTAAAAGCCATTAAAATCAACATTTTTGGCAACAAATGCCTAAAAATCAATCAACTCTTTGGCAAAATGCCTGAACAAACATGCACAAAGCATACACACACTCATGTATTAAGCATACACCTTCAAAGCCCTTCAAAGAAGGCCTATCGAACTACGTTGACTTTGATGTTCCATTCAAACGGAAGTACGTAGGCACGTTCGGGATTTAACCCCGAGTGGCAAGTCGAAATCACTTAAAATTGGTCCAGATTACATTAATCACCTTGCAAAGCATTCACTCATGGTTAGTTAATCAGCATGACATAGTCTCGGGATCCACCTCGGGTTCGTAGATTATGCCTTAAACATTGGGCTAATTAATCTAGTAACTAGGTTAATTAAAATTGGAGTCACTTAGGGTTTTTTCCTAGTTTGCCTTAAAATAATTAAACAAGGTGGCGACTCACACACTCATGTGCATTTCTGCCCTTAGTCACATGCATTTGTATGCATATGATATTTGGGGGAGGGGTTCACAGGCTACAGTAAAGGAAAAAGACCCGGTCACCAACTTCCTTATAACCGAGTATGTTTTGCACCCGACTAGTTCCGCCTCATTTAAGACATTCAAGCATACTATATTCGAAGGAGACAATGATCCCCGTTCTCACCTGTCTGAATTTCTCCGAGTCTCTCAGATGAACCGGTACAACGAGGAAGATGTTTTGCGAGCATTCCCGCAAACATTACACAAGGACTATCGGAGGTGGTATGATGGTCTAGATGAGGAGGTTCAGAAGAATTGGATCAAACTGCAGACTGCTTTTCTTAAACATTTCAAGATTGATGAGAGTGATGAGTTCAGTTTGCGCGATCTGGAGAGTTTGAGACAAGGGAAGGATGAAAGCTTTTCTGATTACTACAGGAGATGGAGAACGAAGTTGTATAGGGTTCAGACAAGGCCGAAGGATGAAGAATTGATCAGAATTTTTAGCAGAAGCTTGTTGCCCTTCTTCAAGGAGAGGATGTTGACCCAGCCACTCACAGATTTTGCTTTAGTTCAAAGTGCTGGTTTGAACATAGAAGAGCTGTACAAGGAGGAAAAGAAGAAGAACAGAGGGTTTGGCAACTATCGGACTTCTTATGGTGACTGGAATGCCGGAAGTAGTAATCAGAACCAATCGGGGAGCAGTAATACAGTGGGGGCAGTTAATGAAAGAGCCAGAAGGGAGTTCATTGATTTGGGAAGACCATTGAGTACAGTGTTGAGGTCATGTATTAAAAATGGAGTGCTTTCGAAGCTGCCAGTTGATCCAACTAAGCCCGTGCGTGGGAGGTATATGGACCGAAACTGTGATTGTCATCAGTGCAAGGGACATTCGACTAACGATTGTTTCAAATTAAGGCACGATATTCAGGATCTAATTGACAGCGGAAAGATTACCAAGCCTTCAGAGAGGAACAAACCTAGCACTAAGAACAACCCGCTTCCCTAATACCAGTACAACTATCCGTCCCGAAAGACTCAGTCGGGTGGATCAGTCAATGCGATCGTAAGTGGATTGCCAGAAGAGGTAGTATTGGCCGAGGCGGAATGGGAAGAGCGGATGTGCGCAACGTTGAATATATGGGATGACTGTAGTAGCGATGAGGAGGAGAAAATGCCCGTAAAGATTGAAGTCGAGAATAGCATCACGGTGCAGGTGGGTGATGTGCCGGAAGATGAAGACGAGCAGCTCCAGCTTGCAATTCAAAAGAGCTTAGCCGACCAAGAGGAACAATGGTATTACAGCAGTGAAGAGGACGTGAATGAGGTAGGCATCCAGAGCTTAACCCGCAGTGGGCGAGTATACAATCCTGAGGGCAGTGTACAGGCTAAGGGGAAAGAGATTGCTGTTGAAGGAACAAGGAAGAAAGTGACAGAAAAGGGCGGAGAGGAGCCAAAAGAGAAAAAGAAAGAAGAGGAGGTAGTGAAAGGGCAGAAGAGGACTGTTGAAGTTGGAGAAAGCAGTCAGAATAAGGTACCTAATGGGGTGACCGCCAGTTTGGTATTGAGTCAGTTGCAAAGAACGAGAGCAGACATTTCGATATGGTACTTGCTGATAACATCTAAGGAGCACAGAGAAGCCTTACTTGAAGCTATGAATTTTGTCAGAGTGTCGGCTCGGATTCAAAGCATTGATATGATCAACGTGCTACAGCGAAGGATAGGCGAAGTTACTTTCTTTGACTCAGACCTTCCACCAGAAGGAAGAAACCACTGTAAGCCGTTATACATCCAGCTTGCCGTCAATGGATGTGACACCCGGAACGTGATGGTGGATAATGGATCAGCACTGTGCGTATGCCCACTGAAAATGTTGTCTAAGTTTAAAATCGAAGAGTCAGAACTTGAGCCATCAAACGTGGTGGTCAAAGCTTATGACAACACCATGTGGAATGCAAAAGGAACTTTTAAAGCGAAGATATCTATAGGGGCCGTGGAAAGCTGGGTAGATGTGGTTGTACTTGACATCTTAGCCAACTATGCTCTTTTATTGGGAAGACCTTGGCTCCATCCTTTAGGTACAGTTCCGTCCACCTTGCACAGAAAAGTAAAAATTCCATGGGGTGCGGATGTGGTAACAGTCAACGCGCAAGAGGATCTGAATGTGGCAGCGGTGGAAGGCTTGGAGTTGGCGGTACCGTTATCGGGTTTTCAAGTGGCAGTAATTGATGCACCCACCACCGATAGCAAGAGCGCAGTGAATAGAATGAGTCCTTTCTCAAGGAAGATGATGAAGAAGATGAATTGGCAGTATGGCAAAGGTTTGGGTCGGGAGCTATAAGGAATGTTTGAACCTCTCTCATCGGCATCTGGACAGCAAGACAAGTGCGGATTGGGATATTCTGAGAACAGGAAGAAGGAGAGGTATGAGAATCGGTCTCCGGTCAGAGGGTCAAATACGAATCATATCTTTTTTGTTCCACAAGCCAAAGCAGAATTTCAAAGGAGGGGGAAGACCTACCCCGGCTTGGAGATATTCATGACCGATTATGAGGAGAAGTTGATCAAGTCACCCGAACCTTCCTTGGAACAGCAGGTGGATGGAACCGAGTTTATGGTGTGTATGACACAAGCAAGCACTGAATCTGAGTGGTCAAAGAAGATATCTGAGTTTGAAGACTTTTTGGGGATTGGGGATGAAGCCTCCAAGATAGTGCAAGAGCAGAAGGCCAAGGCGCGGATCCTCCAGTCAATTTTAGCTGCTGAAGATGCCGAAGGGGCAGCGAGGAAGGTATTGAAGATGAAGCCGGTGGAAGAAAAAGTGAAAGCTACCCCGAAGGAAGAAGAAGATGCAGCTGCCGATGAAGTAATCTAGGCAATAAAAAGCACTTGTAATGAATGTATTGAATAGGCAATTAATCCTGTGTTTTGTTTTTCTAATGCTTGTTTTGAGAACACTATGGATGGTTTTCCTCTTTTATTTCAATCAATGGAAGTAAACTTTGACTATTTGTTTTCTTGTTTTCCTGATTGTCATGTTCATGGCATTGATTGCACCACACGCATATTTGACATAAATGCATTGCTGTGAACCCCTCCCCCAAAAACACATAGGCATGTAATGCATATGATGAATGAGAAGAAATGCACGTGATGGGTGAGTCGCCACCTTGTTTAATTATTTTAGGGTAAACTAGGAAAAAACCCTAAGTGACTCCAATTTTAATTAACCTAGTTACTAGATTAATTACCCAATGTCTAAGGCATGGTCTTCGAACCTGAGGTGGATCCCGAGACTATGTCATGCTGATGAAACTAACCAAAAAAATGAATGCTTTGCAAGATGATTGGACCAATGGAATGTTTAAGTGAGTTTGAATGATTGCGACTTGCCGCTCGGGGTTAAATCCCGAACGTGCCTACGTACTTCCGTTTGAATGGAAGATCAAAGTCAACGTAGTTCGATGCGCCTCTTTTAGAGGGCTTTGAATTGGGATGCTTTATGCATGAGTGTGTGTATGCTTCGTGCATTTTGTTTAGGCTTTTTGCCAAAGAGTTGATTTTTTAGGCATTTTGCCAAAAAAGTGTTGATTGATTTAGGCACTTGGTGCCAAAATGTTGATTTTGAGGCTTTTAGCCAAAAGATTTAATTTGGGCTTATCCTTGCCAAAAGATTGATTTTTAAGGCATTTGTGCCAAAGATGAATTGTTTCAAAGCTTTTAAAGCCAAAAACATTGATTTAGGCAATTAATTTGCCAAAAAAGGTTAATTGGGCGATTGTCGCCAAGATTGATTGATTAAGGCAATTGTGCCAAAATGAATTGATTTTAAGGCTTTTAGCCAAAATAATTTAATTTAAGCGATTTGTCGCTATGAAAAAAAGAAATCAATTCTCACTTATAGGCAATTTGTTTGCCTAGAGTGATTAATTAAAGGCTTTTAGCCAAAATATTGCTTTAAGCGATTTGTCGCTATAAAAAAGAATCAATTCTCACTTATAGGCAATTTGTTTGCCTAAAGTGATTAATTAAATTGAAATATAGGCAATTAATTGCCATAAAAAGAAAAAGTGTTTAATCAGGGCCTTTTAGTCACAATTATTGATTAATTAGACTTAGGCCAAAAAAAACTGTTCGAAATAAGGCACTTTCACCATAGTTATTGATTAACTAGGCTTTTAGCCAATATTGTCGAATTTAAGCTTTAATACCACGATTATTAATTAACCGGGCACTCAAGCTTAATTTTATTTATTTAAGACAATTTTATTTGCCTGGTGGATGATATGAATGCATTTATGCTGTTATAGAATTTAGGAGGAGTAGAAAAGAAGCATGCATGAAATGCTAAAATTAAATGGGCAGAGTTTAGTTTGTGTACCTGATTTAGTCGACGGCCACTTCTTAACTCCAGGTTAAGCTCCACGTTAAGGGAAATTAATTAATTTAATTTTAATGGCCACTTAATAAAGCAAGAAAAAATGAAAGCTAAATAAAATAAAATAAAAATAAAGAATGCAGAAAGCGATAAAAGAATCGCAAAGAGCGTAAAGGGAGAAGAGAGGTCCGTCAACACAGACTGTGTGTGTAAATGGAGCCCCGGGGCCTCTTTTTATAGGAAAAAAATGCACCCCGGGCGCGCCTGCCCGCCCTCGAGGGCGGGCGTGCCCGCCTAATAGGACGGGCGTGCGCGCCTGGTTTGGGCGGGCGTGCCCGCCCATGCTGGGCGGGCATATCCGCCCAGGTTGGGCGGGCGTGCCCGCCCATTCTGGGCGGGCATGTCCGCCCAGGTTGGGCGGGCGTGCCCGCCTTGCTGGGCGGGCGCGCCCGTCCTTGAGGGTGGGCATGCCCACCCCCGCGGGCGGACATGCGTGCCTTTTTCCGTTCCGGAGGCTTTTCCGAGAGTTTCGGACTTCCAAAAAATATTCCGAGACCAGTTCCGTGATCCTCGTAATTTTTCAGACATTTCAAGTACCATATTGGCACACATCCGGTGAACTTTTTGAATGACCTCCGGTCCGACCGGACTGTTTGCAGTCCGAAAGAATTGGCTCTTTGAGCCTCAAAATTTAGGTATTCACAGGCGA
Organism: Jatropha curcas; assembly: GCF_041381405.1. Lineage (NCBI taxonomy): Eukaryota > Viridiplantae > Streptophyta > Magnoliopsida > Malpighiales > Euphorbiaceae > Jatropha > Jatropha curcas. The sequence continues at coordinate 13,539,566 of NC_143158.1, read as the reverse complement.
CTGCAGCCGCTGTCGCCGGCGGCTGCCGCCGGCGGCGATAGCGGCTATCGCCGCCCTTAAGGGCAGCTGGCACCGCCGCGGCCGGGAAAACTGGCTTTTTGAGCCTCAAAATTTGAGTATTCACAGTTGCCCCCCACTGGCTATCATAAAAATGATTTATGAGAGCCAGTGGCTGTCTGAAGGAGCAAATTTTGAGGATGGGCAGGGAAAAAAACCCCGCCGTTGGTTTTTTTTTTTTTTTTTTTTTTTTTTTTTTTTTTTTTTGCAATGAAATGATCAAATGCATGGATTTATGTTTCCAACTTAAAGATGTTTTTGCCTCTTTGAGGACTTAAAAAGAAATTTTGCCTCTTAATGAGGGCTTGAAAAGAGATTTTGCCTCTTAGAGGACTTGAAAAGATATCTTGCCTCTTAGAGGACTTGAAAAGATGTTTTGCCTCTTAGAGGACTTGAAAAGATGTTTTGCCTCTTAATGAGGGCTTGAAAAGAGATTTTTGCCTCTTAATGAGGGTTTGAAAAGAGGTTTTGCCTCTTAGAGGACTTGAAAAGAGATTTGTTTTATTTTTGTTTTTTTTCCTTTGAGAACCAAGGGTCCACCTAAAGTCGAAATGATCAATGGCTTGGTTTTGCATGAAAAACGGTTGGTTATTGGTTAGGGTTTCACCCTAGGTTTTATGTAAAACAAAAGGTTAACCATTAACCGGGTTCTACCCTGGGTTTGTGTAAAAAAGATTGACGATGGTTGGGTTTTACCCTAGGTTGTGTATTTTTTTTTTTTATAACACTTGCCCCTGAATCCGACTTGGAGGATTTTGCCCCCTGCTTGAGAGAATTGATGCCCTTATTAGCTGAAATAGAATTTCTTCTTAATGAAAGACTAAAAAAATTCCATGATTACTTCTGTGATGGGAGAATGGTGAAGGTTCTTATCACTTCTTGCCCCCAGAATGGTGCTGACCATGGAATACTTCAAAACATTGGTGTTGTACTTGTCCCATCGATTGAGGAATCAAAGAGAACAAAGCCACTTATATGCCTCGAGGAAACGGACAATGTGGATGACATCGCTCGTCTGAAAGGATCGAAGAAACGGACGATGTGGATGACATCGCTCGTCTGAAAGGATCGAAGAAACGATGGTCCGAGTGGAGACGAGGTATTAAAGAATTACCTCTCAACGATTATGTTTGCCATTTTTTAGGGTTGTTTTGGAAACCCCGGGGATTGAATTGACATTTTCCTCTCTCTCTCTTTTTTTCGAGGAATGACTCAAAGAGTGACGCTTTCAAAACGAACTTTTGAGAATGACTCGATCTTTGTGACCCGTTGTGGAATGACCACTGGTGATGGAGACTTGATTTTGGAGACTCGATTTAGAGACTCAAATTTTTCTTGTAGTGAATTTTGACTCGAAGGAACTTAGTGATTCCTGGAAAAAATGATTTATATACTCCCAAGGGGACCTTTGAAAGCACTCTTTTTTTTTTCTTTTTGCCTTAACTTTTGCCTAGTAGCCGCCCTTTCGGGTTTTCGACTCTAGCAGGCTCTTTGCCCTAACTTTTGCCTAGACCGCCCTTTCGAGTTTTCAGCCTAGCGGGCTCAATTCTTGCCTGAAGCCGCCCTTTCGGGTCTTCAACTCCAGCTTTTATTTTTCTTTTCTTCTCTCTTTTTTTTTTATTTATTTTTTATTTTTTATATTGGCAAAGAGAAAATGCTATTTCTGATGCAAACTTATGTTTGTGACCGCGCCTTTGCGGCTGCCTACGTATCTCCAAGAACTCTTCGGGGGATGGGGAGAATCAGGTCTTTCGTAGTTCCTTCCAGGATGCGAACTTCGTGCTCGGCTGGAGCGGAATTCATCTCCGGCTTGATTTTAGTGCGGAATTCCTTTCCGTCTTAGTGCGGAATTTATTTCCGACTTGCTGTTGGGGCAAAAGCCAATTCCGACTTAATGCTGATTGTGGAATTCATTTCCGATTTGATTTCTTCGGGATTCTTTCCCGACTTGATATTAATACAGAATTTATTTCTGACTTGATTTCTTCGCGGGATTTCTTCCCGGCTTGATTTCTTCGCGGGATTCCTTCCCGACTTGATGTTGATGCAGAATTCATTTCTGACTTGATTTCTTCGCGGGATTCCTTCCCGGCTTGATGTCTTTGCGGGATTCCTTCCCGACTTGATGTTGATGCAGAATTCATTTCTAACTTGATTTCTTCGCGGGATTCCTTCCCGGCTTGATGTCTTTGCGGGATTCATTCCCGGCTGGATGTCTTTACGGGATTCATTCCCGGCTTTGATGATGTTGAATCAACTTATTGACTCGAGCTCTAGGCGAATCTGACTTTGTTGTTGTAGTGGTTTTACCACTGGTTGACTGAAATATGACTTGTATTCATCACAAAGAGTTTTGAATACCCACATTGTGGTGGTAACTTGAGTGGCTTGAGTGTTGAAGAAGCTTTTATGCTTTGAGTTTGTGGTTTCGCCATGTTTGAATTCTTGAGGTTAATTTGATTCCTTTTCTTGAACTTTATCTTACTCTGAATTTGAAACTTATTCCTCAATGGTTCTCCTCTCCATAAGGAATTTTGAGGAGACTCTTCCTTGAGAAATGATCCTTGTTTATAAGGACACTTGTACTTGTGCCATGCTTGGCGCTTGATTTTCAAGGTGTTTGTTGTCATCCAATTTGTGGAAATGACTGCTTCTTTTAACTTGCTTTTTCAAAATGTGAGCAGCCGCTTGGTCTTTGTCCTTATGGCTGAAATGATTTGTCATCTACCCTTGATGGGCTTGAATTTAACGGAGAGCTTGCAGTTGACCCGTTTTTGACAACTTGATTTCCTGTAGCTTCGTCCTTGATTTCTTTCTTTTACGCAGAAGTTCCTTTGACCCATTTTTTTCTTTTGCTTGTTTAGAAGCAGCCTCTCCATAAAGAATTTCGAGGCAACTTGATTCTGAGATGACTTGAGTAGTGTATGGATTGCATTGCGACTTCGTGCAGACCCAATCCAATAACTTCTTTATTCTGTCGCTTTTAAGCTCAAAATTCAGACACCTCTCTGTCGGAGCATCTTCCATTCCTGGGTTTTCGGAGAAACCATTCTGGCCTTAACCCCTTCAATCGGCTTTGCCTCGGTACTGTTTGAAGTCTTGTGTACCCTTTGCTGGATCCTTTCCATGATTACCCTTCAAAACTTCCCTTTTGACGGTGCTTCCTAGGATGCCCCCAGCTTTGATTGATGCAGAGCAAATGAAAGGATGAATGCATTTTTCTTTGCCAATTTTTATTATCTTTTTTTTTATCATCATTTTTTTTTTTGTGCTTTCATAGGAAAAGGATAGGGAAAGAGCATAAACATGATTGGAACGTAAACTGATCCCTTTTTATTGATAAGACAAAATTTGTGTACAAAGGACACTTAGATTTACAAATGAAAACTTGAATGAAAATGAAAATGAAAAGAAAAAAAACTAGACCCTAAAAGATAGACTCTAGGTAAACTGTGATGGACTAGGATTGGATTGACTGAAGTGACTTTGTTCTTCTCGATGCTTAAATCGATCAGACATGTTGTTGTTGGTCTTGAACAATTCCTTTGTTCTTTTGGAGGTTTGATCTCAACCTTCTCAGACACAAACTTCATTCATTTCTAAGAAAAGTTCGAAAGGATCGAACGATTCTTGTTCAGCAATTTTTTTTGCATTAATCCCATGGTTAGGCAAGGGATTGGTTGATATTCAGCTTGCTCTTGGGGATGATGGACCCATTTTCAACCAAGTCTTGTAGACGGTTTTTCAAAGTCCAACATGATTCGGTCTTATGCCCATGTCCTTGATGGTACTCACAGTATTCATTGGCTTTGAAATTCCGGGGCAGGGGGTTTGGTAATGGCCTTGCTTCTAAGGGCTTTAGTAAATTTGCTTTCACTGCTTCTCGGAACACCAAAAGGATTGGCATGCCGAGATCAGTATATTGCCTCCTTGGCTGATTGCTTCCCAAATTCCCAACACGTAAAGGATTCGTGGGGATTATACTGGCTATTTCATTTGTCTCACTGGACCCAGCATGATTCTGCCTCTTGTATGAGTCTTCTTTGAGTTGACCCAACTGGATTAAGTCTTCCACCTTAGTTGCAGTCGCAATGAGCGATTGGAACGTAGGCAAGTACTGTGTTTGAAGCTGTGACTGGTAGACAGGCAGTAAATTCTTGATTATTATGTCAACTTGTTCTTGTTCAGAGGGTCGGTTGATCATTGAGCAGCTTTGGCTCTCCACCTCGAAAGGAACGAGGAGAAGGGCTCGTTTTTTCGTTTGTCTAGTGGTTTCCAGCTCCCTCCGGGTAACATCCACTTCGATATTATAATGGTATTGCATATTAAACGCATTACAGATGTCTTCCCAGGTCTTCATTTTAGACCGGTCTAGGCTGACAAACCATCTCAAAGCAGCACCAGTGAGTGATTGTTGAAACAACTGAGCAAGGAGCTCGCTGTTCAGGCCAAACGGGGTTGAGGGCACCCACGTACATTTTCAGGTGCGTTTTGGGACAAGTGGTTCCATCAAACTTGTCCATGTTGGGCATTTTGAACTTCGTGGGCAGTCTTGCTTCAGGGAACAAGGACAAGGAGTCCATGTCCACTACTTCCTTGTGTGTCTTAAGAGCAGTAATAGACCTTTCCAGGAGTTCTAGTTTTTCTCTCATTTTCTGAGCTTCCAGCTCAGAAGCAGGCATGTCATCCAGGTTAAGGGCAGGGTTTGTTGGTTCAGCAGCAGGACCCTGATTAGAGGTAGTAGGTCCACTTCCCCCGGCGGAAGCCCCATTTCCATTACCACCGCCTAGTTCAGCTATTAGGACAGTCCTCTGGGCAGCCAATGCCTCATTCATTCTAGCCTCCATTCTGGCTTCCAGTTGTTCGATGAGGTTTTGGATGTCAGTGAGTGATGCCATTGGTGCAGTCGGGGTTGTTGGACTTGTGGGTGAGAGCTCAGTTGGTGTTTCGGGTACAGGTGATCTTTGGAGGGGTACCTGTAAAAGGACATAGTCAAAATGATTAGACTATCCTATATAAGGTGTTTTCATAGGTTATGTGAGGTAGGGCAGTGTTGGTATGCTAGGACACCTAGGGTAGGACCCCAATGGGGTGTGATATGTAAGGTGGAGTGCTTAGGGCTGGACACCTCGACTTTTCGAAAGGCCCTAAGTTCTCAAGAAAAAAAAAATTGGGCCTTAGGGGCCAAAATGTGAATTTTTGGGCCTTAGGCCAAATTGAGAATTTTTGGGCCTCTGTGGCCAAGAATGTGAACTTCTGGGCCTTAAGGGCCAAATTGAGAATTTTTGGGCCTCTGTGGCCAAATTGGAAATTTTTGGGCTTCAGGGGCCAAATTGAGAATTTTTGGGCCTCTGTGGCCAAATTGAGAATTTTTGGGCCTTAAGGGCCAAATTGTGAATTATTGGGCCTCTGTGGCCAAATTGGAAATTTTTGGGCCTTAGGGGCCAAATTGAGAATTTTTGGGCCTTCGTGGCCCAATTGAGAATTTTTGGGCCTTCGGGGCCAAATTGGGAATTTTTTGGGCCTTAGGGGCCAAATTGAGAATTTTTTGGGCCTTAGGGGCCAAAATGAGAATTTTTGGGCCTTCGGGGCAAAAATGTAATTTTTCAGGTCTCAGGGACCAAAAATGTGATTTTTCAGCTTTTGAAATGAAATGTTTTCTTTGTGAAGTATGGGATGAATGCGTCAATGCGCACAACATCACAACATAATTCATTTTTAATGGAATGATTCAGCATCATTGGGCGCATACAGTCCTAAAGGATAGGTTCTATAGGCTATGATACAAATAGAGAATTGGCTTATAAGGGACCCTTGAACCTTGAGTATAGATATACCTAACCACATGTGAAACAAAGAGTTTCGCGTGGGTCCAACGGTACGCATACTCATGGGCCACCCCCAAAAGGATTAGGGATGGTTTGCGGTAACAGGGAGGACGCTTTGGCTGTCCGTCGACATAATCAAAGAGACCTGCCGATCAGCGCTACTTGCTATCCAGACTCAGAAGTTTGAACAGAGAGAGAAGAAATTCATTTGAAATTCATTTTTTATGCAATGGAGAAAAAGATTCTCAATCGTGCAAATAAATAAACAAATTTAAATGTCTTAATCAAATTTGTCACTTTAAGTTCAAAATTCCTCTCATCGAGTATTCTTAAAGAAAGAACACTCGATTTATGTCAAGGTACCCTGCAAAACAAAGCATAGTAAAGTAATGCCCTAAAGAAGGCATGTTAGTTATTCAACCAATTGTAGTCCACTATTATGCAAAAAGATTACATTAAATTCCCCAGCAGAGTCGCCAAACTGTGAACCCCTCCCCCAAAAACACATAGGCATGTAATGCATATGATGAATGAGAAGAAATGCACGTGATGGGTGAGTCGCCACCTTGTTTAATTATTTTAGGGTTAAACTAGGAAAAAACCTAAGTGACTCCAATTTTAATATACCTAGTTACTAGATTAATTACCCAATGTCTAAGGCTGGTCTTCGAACCTGAGGTGGATCCCGAGACTATGTCATGCTGATGAAACTAACCAAAAAAATGAATGCTTTGCAAGATGATTGGACCAATGGAATGTTTAAGTGAGTTTGAATGATTGCGTATACTTGCCCGCTCGGGGTTAAATCTCCGAACGTGCCTACGTACTTCCGTTTGAATGGAAGATCAAGTCAACGTAGTTGCGATGCGCCTCTTTTAGAGGGCTTTGAATTGGGAGGCTTTATGCATGAGTGTGTGTATGCTTCGTGCATTTTGTTTAGGCTTTTTGCCAAAGAGTTGATTTTTTAGGCATTTTGCCAAAAAAGTGTTGATTGATTTAGGCACTTGGTGCCAAAATGTTGATTTTGAGGCTTTTAGCCAAAAAGATTTAATTTGGGCTTATCCTTGCCAAAAGATGATTTTTTAAGGCATTGTGCCAAGATGAATGTTTCAAAGCTTTTAAAGCCAAAACATTGATTTAGGCAATTAATTTGCCAAAAAAAGGTTAATTGGTGCGATTGTCGCCAAGATTGATTGGATTAAGGCAATTGTGCCAAAATGAATTGATTTTAAGGCTTTTAGCCAAAATAATTAATTTAAGCGATTTGTCGCTATGAAAAAAAGAAATCATTCTCACTTATAGGCAATTGTTTGCCTAGAGTGATTAATTAAAGGCTTTTAGCCAAAATATTGCTTTAAGCGATTGTCGCTATAAAAAGAATCAATTCTCACTTATAGGCAATTTGTTTGCCTAAAGTGATTAATTAAATTGAAATATAGGCAATTAATTGCCATAAAAAGAAAAAGTGTTTAATCAGGGCCTTTTAGTCACAATTATTGATTAATTAGACTTAGGCCAAAAAAAAACTGTTCGAAATAAGGCACTTTCACCATAGTTATTGATTAACTAGGCTTTTAGCCAATTTGTCGAATTTAAGCTTTAATACCACGATTATTAATTAACCGGGCACTCAAGCTTAATTTTATTTATTTAAGACAATTTTATTTGCCTGGTGGATGATATGAATGCATTTATGCTGTTATAGAATTTAGGAGGAGTAGAAAAGAAGCA